>NW_026043029.1:0-63436 GCF_023856365.1 Brienomyrus brachyistius | reverse complement strand
GGTCTGGATGCTGTTCAGCCAAATGGCTATTTCAATGTTAGTTTAAATACCAGAACTCGTGGCCATAAGTGGAAATTAGCTGGAGAACATTTTAAAACGAATTTGATGAAGCATTTCTGTACACAGCGTGTAGATAGAGTATGGAATAGTCTTCCTGTTATTGTAACACAAGCTAAAACCCTGGGTTCTTTTAAATCAGAGCTAGATAAGATTTTTGAGCTATTAGCTAAGTTCTCCTCAAAGGAGCTTGATGGGCCGAATGGCCTCCTCTCATTTGTAAATCTCTTTGGTTCTTATGAGTCAGCTTACAGAGATGAGGTCCAGAAACTGATAGGTTGGAGTTCAGCAAACAATTTGGCACTAAACAGCACAAAGACAAAGGAATCACTGACTTCAGGAAGGATGGAGGCGACACTGGCCTGCCTAGATGGATGGATGGATGTTTTTATTGACATTGTAAGTACAATGAGATTTAGTTTGGAACGCGCCAGCAGCTACACAGTATATTTACAATTATATAGATTGTGAGGCATAAAATAAGGTGTGAGTAATATAACATAACGACATAATATAAGTAATCATTAATTAATCATTACAGATGGTATGAGGTGTGAACCGCTAGGCTGCTATGGCATGTTTGGTATCAAACCGATGGAAAATCACTCCAGTTTCCAAATCTGGTCAGTGGTTACCACGAAAGTGAATATATCAAAAGTTACACCAGCCTAACGAAAATCATCAATACAAGGGAAATCACTCTGGTCATAAATCTCAAAAGGACTGATACAGACCCCCTTCCGAAAGCCCGCCAAATGGATGGTCAGCCATTGGTCCAGGAGTCGAATTCCTGGTCACTCCTATTCACGAACTTTACACTATAAAACCTGGCACCTCAGAACAAAGCCAGGAGAGGAGAAACAGAAGGGAGGAGAAAACAAAAGACCATCAGCACGAAGAGAGGCAGAGAACATCAGCCCAAGAGAAGAGAAGCCCACAAGAAGCCCTCCTGAAGCCTATCAGTGAAGACCCAGCTGGACAGAGAACTGCAACCAAGCCCAAGCTTCACCAGGAGAGGGAATCAGAGGGGCTCCACTCCAACAACCGCTGCAAACACCGCGCCTCCCTGAGTGCCATCACCCATCAGCTCATCAGCCTCCGCAACCAACTGCCAAGACCCCCCCCCCCCCCACTCTGCAACCAAGTAAACAAACTTCCTTTCATTTATAACAACCTAAACTCCTATTCACCTGCTATATTACTTTAGGACAGTATTTCCACAAATTGCTTGCTTTGCAGAACAGTATTTTCCCTTTTAAGGTTACTCATTTTAAATCTGGTCATTGCATTTTCATGATTACATTGTTTGTGTCCACTCCGTTATTTCGTGTTTATTGTTTGTTAGGTGTAATGTCTGTCTTATGTTAGTTATAGGAATAAATGCATGTCTTTTACACAACTTCAGCCTCCGTTCATTGAGTGCTCACAAGAATCCCTGCCTGTGCGATCTACGCTCTGAAACCTCAAATTCGCCTGAAATATCGCGAGACTCTCTCTCATTGGCCGTGAGGGGAGCTTCGCTACCGATCGTTTACATTACCTGGTGACGCAGCTCGTTGGACAAGCCTTCTATTCTAACCCAGGTTATTACGTGATACTGGTTATTAATGAGTTCCATTTAAGTCACACATTAACAGACTCACGGTGTTTCGCAATTGAGTTTGAGCCGACCATTCAGCATAAAAATTGGTTAATAATCACAAGGCACAAGGTTTAAACTTATTCTGAGCACACAATTTAAACTTTTTATGACCGAACGTGCAGTGAAGAAGCGCTACTGTCAACTGGTTGCAAAAGTCGCACTCATGGCAATCTGAAGGCATTTAAGCGGGATCATATGGGCTTATTATAGTTATTTTTATTTCTATTATTAGTAGTTATATTATTTTGTTTTATTTTCGGTGATTTCATTGTAGTTCTTTCGTATTAAACTGCAGTAAACTTTAACCCTATGTCTGACGAGATTCTCAGATGTAGCGCTTTGTTTCCAGGTTCAATTCGGACGAGTGTCTCCGTTTCTATATATCCTGGGAGAGATCTCTCTATTAGCGAACGGGAATACTTGTTATGAGGTTCTAACCTAAATTATGTTGCGCTTGGACATAAGACCGATAGCTTAGTTACCTATCAGGATCATACTCGTATGTGTGTGCCTGCTTTAGACAAAGCAAGTTTAACACAACTTTGCGCTGTGAGCCAAGTGTGTGTCATTTAGAAATTGGGAGTCTCCTGTGCTTGAGACCCGCCGTGGTTAAGCACCATTTGCGACGAGATATAGTGCACTCACAATTTAAATCTGTCGCCGTAACGCGTGCGCCGTCTCGCTTCAGTAATTGTTTTAAGGGGTGATGACGAAGATGACGAATTTACTTTCCTGAAGAGGAGCAGGATGGGTCACGCGTTCTGTAAGATTTGTCTCCCACGGGGAAGGAACGATGTCAGTCGGCATGAAAAATCCAAGTCATTAGTGAATGACAGAGCCGCATGAGTGAACATGAAAAATTAATAGAAAATAAATGACAAATGGTTATTTTATATTTTATATATTTTATATATTTATATTTATATTATATTTTATATAATTTATATTATTTTATATTTCCTGTCTTAAAATGTAAGGGATACACATGGTCATTTCCGTTGTTTCCTGTTTCCTGCGAGAGTGATACTGACTGCTAGCGCGCGAACTTTGAAACCATAGATATCACCTAAATAATAATTCGAGTTAAGTCATTGGGAAAAAGCTTCGCAAGATTAATAATCCTCCAAAATAAATAAATAAAATTTCCCAGACCCCGACGGATTAATCACCTACGCAAGTACCGACCCACGATCTTCGTTCAATTAAGAAGGTGCTTCCAGCCTTACAGCCTCAGTTTACGTAAGTACAACGCCATGTCTACTGTTCCGTGTTCTGAGTGTAATATGTTTAGCTATTCTTCTCCAGTCATTAGCGGTATTTATACATGTGAGAAGTGTCAGTTAGTCGCTAGACTGACGGAGAAGATTGTAGTGTTAGAGGGACGTATCCGGACGTTACATAACATTCAGGAGAATGAGAGTTTTATTGACTCAGTATTAGCGGCTCCGGATATGTCCGCGATAGCCAGTAAGTCTCCCCCTGCTCCGGCAGCAGAGCCTTCGCAGCAAGGCGAGTGGGTGACGACCCGGCGGCATAGTCGCAAATCCAAACCAAACTTACACCGGCACCATTCGCCTATCCGCGTTTCCAACAGGTTCTCCCCACTCAGTGAAACTCCCACTGAGACGCCTGTTGAAAGTGCTCTAATAATTGGTGATTCTATTCTAAGAAACGTGAGAGTAGCGACTCCAGCGACCATTGTAAATTGTCTCCCGGGTGCCAGAGCGACCGACATCTCGGCAAATTTAAAAGTGCTGGCTAAAAGTAAACGTAAATACTCTCAGATAGTTATCCACGTCGGCACTAATGATGTCCGATTGAGGCAATCGGAGATCACAAAGGCAAATTTTAAAGAGGTGTGCAACATTGCGAAGAAGATGTGTGTGTCAGTAACGTGCTCTGTCCAGACTAAAAACTCAAGTCCAGACTAAAAACACACCTGTTTAGTTTAGCGTATAGGGACACTAGTTCTAGCCCTAGCTAACTCTTCACTCCCAGGCAGACCTGTAGTGTGAGGTGTAGAGCTGGGTGGGGATCGGTGCCATTGGCTTTGGATGAACTGGATTGTCAGTGCTGTCACTCTAGCTTTGCAATCTCTTGTGGAACTGGAGTGCTGACATTTCAGGGACTCCCCATGCCGGCATTCCCACTTGCCTCTCCCTCCTACTGATGCTGCCATAGCCATATCTGCCGGAGCTTGCAGATTGCACTTCATATTGTACTCACCTAGCTTTTAGCACTGCCAATAGCCTCCTCTACTATGCCTAATTGTACATTTTATTTCCCCTACTCCTCCTGGGGGTGATGCCTGGAGACCTCAATCTATCAAGATATCCAGCACACCCGACCACCACCAGTGACGTCCCTGCATCCAGCTCGCCGTTCTGATCTTCCATGTATGACCCGCTGCCTTACCTCTGGTTGCCTGGCAATTGGAAGAAGACTCGGCTTCGGCATTGGCTTATCTTCCTTGCTCTCCTCTCTCTATTTGACTATCCCTGCCGGCCCCTGGAGGATGGGCTTCCCCTTTGAGTCTGGTCCCTCTCAAGGTTTCTTCCTTCTAGGGAGTTTTTCCTTGCCACTGTCGCCTATGGCTTACTCACTGGGGGCTTTGGGTGAGGATACTGTAAAGCGCTTTGAGACAATGTAATGTTGTGATAATGCGCTATATAAAAATAAATTTGTTTGTTTGTTGTTGTTGATACTGGAGCCTGGTTGCGGTGGTGGGATGGCTCACGGCGGGTGCCGGAAAATTTCCTTTATTTTCAAATCCAAACCTTGACAGGTATGCTGCTGTTCCAAATCATGGGTGCATGTTACAAGTGCGGAACATATTTTAACTTAGTACTAACTTAGCATCATATTTGATCTGATTCGACTGAATATCCCAGGTTTCCATCTCTCATGCATCTGGTGTGACGTGTTTTCAGACTCTCAGGCTGGCGCAAAGAAATCTTACGGGAATTGAACGTCTCACTCCGGCCAGCTGACCAAAGTTGGTAACCTTGGTATTGTGTGTAGGAGATTCGGTATAACTATAATTTCGTTCTCCATTTACATGCCCGTAGTGTCTTTAAGTGTTATGTAGTTTTGCCTGAAACGCAAAAATAAAACAAAGCAATTAAAGCCGTAAGTGGCTCAAATTGTGCTGTAGCGATTGAAGAACTTTTGTCGGAAGTTGGATTCGAACCCACGCCTTACTTGGGAGAACAGAATACCAGAATAGAGTAGGTTAAGTCCAGCCTTGGCTTCCAAGCTGACGTTTTTCTACATATGTGCTTGTGTATCATGGACAGTAAGAGGGGGCAGGCAAGGAGAGAATTTCTCTCTTTGGGGATCAATAGAGTGTTGTTATTATAACGTCTAAAAAGTATGATGGTCTGTCGATAAATCAATAAGAAAATAAATGAAGTCGTTTTCGCGAACACGCTGGAAAAGCCAGGGGCCGGACCGACTGTAGGGGGCGTGGCCAGAGACAGCCATCTCAGGCTGTCAAGTCTCCCGTTTTGGCCGGGAAACTACCGTATTTTACTTCTCTTTCCCGCCGTCCTCCCGTATTAGTATTTTCCCGTAAATCTCCCTTATATTATATAGTTGCTGGATAGTGTAGTGGTAAGATCGCCGCCTTTCACACGGGAGACCGGGGTTCGAATCCGGTTGACCGGTTGTGGCCAAAAATATATTTTATATATTTTATATATTTTATATATTTATATTTATATTATATTTTATATAATATATATATCATCATCCCCACATTCCGAGATTGGGTACCAAGCCCCATATATAGTTAGTATAGTTGGTAACCTTGGTATTGTGTGTAGGAGATTCGGTATAACTATAATTTCGTTCTCCATTTACATGCCCGTAGTGTCTTTAAGTGTTATGTAGTTTTGCCTGAAACGCAAAAATAAAACAAAGCAATTAAAGCCGTAAGTGGCTCAAATTGTGCTGTAGCGATTGAAGAACTTTTGTCGGAAGTTGGATTCGAACCCACGCCTTACTTGGGAGAACAGAATACCAGAATAGAGTAGGTTAAGTCCAGCCTTGGCTTCCAAGCTGACGTTTTTCTACATATGTGCTTGTGTATCATGGACAGTAAGAGGGGGCAGGCAAGGAGAGAATTTCTCTCTTTGGGGATCAATAGAGTGTTGTTATTATAACGTCTAAAAAGTATGATGGTCTGTCGATAAATCAATAAGAAAATAAATGAAGTCGTTTTCGCGAACACGCTGGAAAAGCCAGGGGCCGGACCGACTGTAGGGGGCGTGGCCAGAGACAGCCATCTCAGGCTGTCAAGTCTCCCGTTTTGGCCGGGAAACTACCGTATTTTACTTCTCTTTCCCGCCGTCCTCCCGTATTAGTATTTTCCCGTAAATCTCCCTTATATTATATAGTTGCTGGATAGTGTAGTGGTAAGATCGCCGCCTTTCACACGGGAGACCGGGGTTCGAATCCCGGTTGTGGCCAAAAATATATTTTATATATTTTATATATTTTATATATTTATATTTATATTATATTTTATATAATTTATATTATTTTATATTTCCTGTCTTAAAATGTAAGGGATACTGGAGCCTGGTTGCGGTGGTGGGATGGCTCACGGCGGGTGCCGGAAAATTTCCTTTATTTTCAAATCCAAACCTTGACAGGTATGCTGCTGTTCCAAATCATGGGTGCATGTTACAAGTGCGGAACAAGATCGCCGCCTTTCACACGGGAGACCGGGGTTCGAATCCCGGTTGTGGCCAAAAATATATTTTATATATTTTATATATTTATATTATATTTATATTATATTTTTTATATATTGTATTATATAGTTGCTGGATAGTGTAGTGGTAAGATCGCCGCCTTTCACACGGGAGACCGGGGTTCGAATCCCGGTTGTGGCCAGAAACAACTGCTATCACAACTAGAGATTGATGAGGTACAACACGATTGCTACGACAAGGGGGAGCCAGGACGACAGGTCAGGGGGGAGATATCATCATCCCCACATTCCGAGATTGGGTACCAAGCCCCATATATATTAGTAGGCTGAATACAAGAGCAGCTGACCTGAGAAATAAGAAATAAGCTAACCTGGACCCTCCGACCAAAAATAATAATATATATCTACGGGAACGAGAAAGCAGAGAACAAGAACAAGATTTGTAAATGTAAGATTTGAAGGACCCGGCATGAAAAATAGAATAGTTCTCGTCATTAGTGAACATGTGTCTCGTCATTGTGTATCATGGACAGTAAGAGGGGGATCAATTATAACGTCTAAAAAGTAGATAAATCAATAAAGTCTGTCGATAAATCAATCAGATAAATACACGCTGGAAAAGCCAGGGTGTAGGGGGCGTGGCCAGAGACAGCCTGCTGACCATCTCAGGCTGTCAAGTCTCCCGTTTTGGCCGGGAAACTACCGTATTTTACTTCTCTTTCCCGCCGTCCTCCCGTATTAGTATTTTCCCGTAAATCTCCCTTATATTATATAGTTGCTGGATAGTGTAGTGGTAAGATCGCCGCCTTTCACACGGGAGACCGGGGTTCGAATCCCGGTTGTGGCCAAAAATATATTTTATATATTTTATATATTTATATTTATATTTATATTATATTTTATATAATATATATATCATCATCCCCACATTCCGAGATTGGGTACCAAGCCCCATATATATTAGTAGGCTGAATACAAGAGCAGCTGACCTGAGAAATAAGAAATAAGCTAAGCTGGAAACAGATCAGCTGATCTACACCACAGCAACAGTGATCCTTGAGCTGGAGCCGGACCGTCTTTGAAGACTCCGTAAATCTCCGTATAATAATATATATCTACGGGAACGAGAAAGCAGAGAACAAGAACAAGATTTGTAAATGTAAGATTTGAAGGACCCGGCATGAAAAATAGAATAGTTCTCGTCATTAGTGAACATGTGTCTCGTCATTGTGTATCATGGACAGTAAGAGGGGGATCAATAGAGTGTTGTTATTATAACGTCTAAAAAGTATGATGGTCTGTCGATAAATCAATCAGATAAATAATGAAGTCGTTTTCGCGAACACGCTGGAAAAGCCAGGGGCCGGACCGACTGTAGGGGGCGTGGCCAGAGACAGCCATCTCAGGCTGTCAAGTCTCCCGTTTTGGCCGGGAAACTACCGTATTTTACTTCTCTTTCCCGCCGTCCTCCCGTATTAGTATTTTCCCGTAAATCTCCCTTATATTATATAGTTGCTGGATAGTGTAGTGGTAAGATCGCCGCCTTTCACACGGGAGACCCAGCGGGGCCGGTCGCGTATAGCCATAACACAGTGGCAGCCAATGAAATTGAAGGATTTTTTTTGCGAAGCGAAGAGACCCTCCCCGGCGCTGCAAAATCTCCGTTAATGATTTTTTTTCTGATACATTTCAAGTTAGATTGAAATGCTAATCATTTTGAGGCATGTTTTCAAAAAAGCATGAACAAATTTCTCCATTTCTTGTAATCACATTCATCCATTATTCTTCGTTTTCTTGATATTGATGTATTTAATAAACAGCTTAAAACTATGGTTACAATTTTATTTATTTATTTATTTATGTCGCTGTGGTAATTAAACAGACATAGACAGTTATGAATAAAATGTATTGTTTATTGAGTCTATTTACACAGAAAGAGACAAGTACTCAGGTTCTCATACTCAGGGGTATGATAAGATATACATCCATCCATCCATCCATTTTCCAAACCGCTTATTCTACTGGGTCACGGGGGTCCGGAGCCTATCCCGGAAGCAATGGGCACGAGGCAGGGAACAACCCAGGATGGGGGGCCAGCCCATCGCAGGGCACACTCACACACCATTCACTCTCACATGCACACCTATGGGCAATTTAGCAACTCCAATTAGCCTCAGCATGTTTTTGGACTGTGGGGGGAAACCGGAGTACCCCCCACGACGACATGGGGAGAACATGCAAACTCCACACACATGTGACACAGGCGGCGACTCAAACCTGGGTCCCAGAGGTGTGAGGCAACAGTGCTAACCACTGCACCACCATGCCACCCCCAAGATATACATTACCGCTCAAAAGTTTGGGATCACATGCAAATTTCTTTGTTTTCCAAAGAAAAACACATTTTCATGCAATTCACAAAATTTTATCCACATCTACATATAGAGGCCTATTATCAGCAACTGGCAGTCCTCTGCATCAATCTCCTGGTATGTCTGACTGCTTATTCTTTAAATATTGCTAACACATTTTGGAGGTTTGGTTTGGGTCATTATCCTTTTGTAGGATAAAACTGACCCCAATCAAGTCTTGTCACAGGGTATATAATTGAACGGTAGTGTATGTCAAATATTAAATAGATGAAATGATTAATTTTCTTAAACAGCAGTGTTAATGCATGCATTTTGTAGCATGTTAACAAATGACTCATTGAATCCTGAATCAAAACAAAAAGCATAATTAAAAATAGCATTGTTATGACAATACTAACAGTGATGCTGCAGCATTTTAACAACTGTCAGATAGTTAGACATACAGTACCAGTCAGTAATTTGGACACACCACTCTGCCTACAAAGGGACTGGGTCATATTACCTGGATACTTGAGCTAAACCCAGTAGAAATGTTTTTCAAGGAGTCTGACCAGAGAGTTAAAGAAAATCGGCTGAGTGCTCAGCATATATGAGACGGCTCCTTCAGGAGAGCTGGAAAAGCATTCCAGGAGGCCACCTCATTAAACTAGTATAAAGTAGAAAGCAGGATCAGTCAGTCCCTGGAGCAGCTGGGGTTAAGGGCCTTGCTCAAGGGCCCAATGGTGGGATCACTCGGCCAGCCCTGGGATTTGAACCGGCAACCTTCTGAGTTCCAACAGAATTGTCCCCCCCAACAAATTATTTTTTTTAAATAACTTTTCTGAGTAGTGCATAATTCCATGTGTATTACTTTATAGTTATGATGTCTTTATAAATATTACAAAATGTAAAGAATAGTACAAAGAAACAATTCTATAGGTAGGTGTGCCCAAAACTCCTGACTGACGCCGTAACACTTTCTTAGACTCACCACACTGGTTGAGGTGGTGATGAGACAAGAGAGATTTAGCCAGTGGATAGGGAATGATTAATAGGACAGATCTGAAAGGGTCACGATGGGGAATTTAGCCATTGGGGTAACTGCCCCACACTTTGAGAGATGCTCAGGGATAATTTATGACCTTAGAGAATCAGGAACAAACAAGGAACATATTAACCATATGTTAAAATGCTGCAAGTGTATATTCAAACAATACTGAACTATAAAGAATATAAAACAATCTTTACTTTTTTTGTTTTAAAAAAAAACTATGCTTGCCACTTCTTTAAGAAAACCTACCTAACAGCGGCAATTTTTACAATCTGATTGTAACCCACCTGTTGCCATGCATTATTTGTCAGTGAAAAATGAGCCCAGACACAAAATAGCTGTTCTTAATAAAGTGGACAGAGTGTATATGGAAAACATTTACAATTTTTACAAATAACGCTGCTCTTGAAGTAGCAGGTAGTGTGTTACTTTTTTCTCTCCGCTGACCAACGCTGCTTTTCAGCCTCATAAAAAGGAGATTTTTGAAACTCCCTCCAGGTCATCTCTGGCTGCATAGTCTTGAACAATGGAACAAACAGAACACAGGCATCAAAACGGGCCTGAACGTGGCCAAAACAAGATGAATAATAAAGAACTTGGATGAAAAATTCTGATCATGACATCCAGAATTATCCTCCATAATTGAAGGGAAAGAACCTTTAGCATCATGGACTCCAACAACTTGCAAACCTGAAAGCAAAGTGAAAAAACCACAAATGAACCACAAATAATATTGATTCCTTAATTTATACTGAATCCTGAAGAGTGACTGTTTGTGTGTGTGCATGCATATGAGATTCTCACTCATCGGGCCTTCGGTTTTGGAAGGGGACCAACAAAGCATCATCCTCTCCAATTCCTCATCTTCCTCTATTTCTATAAAACAAAATAGATATGAATAAAAGACATAATCAATGCACAGAACCACATATATGAAACTGTCAGCCAACCTGGAGGATTAGTAGAAGTGTCTGGAAGTGCTGGTCTTGAGGGAGCAGAAGCCTCCAGTGTCATCTGAAGATTGCTGTGCTTCAGCCTCAGGTACTGCTGTAGTCGGTACATTTTGCTGCCTGGTACGCATTGTTGTTTGAGGATAACAGCCTCATACCCATCATCCCTACTGTCCCAAATATCCTTCCAGGTCTTGCCAGCACGGACTCCAAACCCAACCAAATTCTCATCCTCACTTTTGACAGGTGGTAGTTGACAGGCGTAAAGAAACACAGAAGGGCATGGAATTATAAACAAGAATTCTGTGATCTGACACCTTTGCCATTTGGTAGCAAAGTAAGTGTAATAGCTTCTAACTGACTTGCTTTAACCTAAAACAAGGTTTGTTTGAACAACTTTAGTAGGTTTAATACTTAACGATTATGTGAGGAATTCTTTAATATCCAAGTTAACGGCAATGCCAGCAAACAATATGCATAAAAAAGTTGTAGTTAAATATCAATGACTTACAGGAAAGTTACCGTCACAGTACCTTGCATATAGGAACGTGCAGAATTAGTATATGTATAATACACTATATATATAAGGTTAGTTTATAAACGGTAATCCAGTTTATTCTGTCTCATCTGCCTAGACTCATTCTACTTGACCAGTGTATGCTCGTTTTACTGCAAATTACTCGTTTTCCATAAATGGACACTGTCTAGCTTAATAAATGTACTGCTTTACCGGGCCACTAATAAAAGATACTTTTGGATTCCTCACGATGAGTGGAATTCTTATAAACGGTACCCGCCTTAATTTCCAAAGTCAAACATGTTTTTATTTAAATTGTGCATTAAAAATTGAATATTAATTATTAAATATTTCAAAAGCAATGCTACCTATGGAGCGAGTGAATAACTACTTCAGCATTACACAGAGAGCTTCGCGAGGGGCTCCGTAAAACGTACAGCATCCAGTTCGATTTTGGAATGTGAAATACATCGGAATATTTAAGAAAATATAAGATTGCTGTTCAGTTTACCTTGGAAAGTCGTCCTTTCCGTTCGACCGGGCGGTTTTTCTTTTAGGTGAATCACCAAATTTACTGAAATACTACTCACTCTCTGCTGCTCTTTTCCAAAATCCAGTTGTGTCGACTGTCGGTAGTGATAAGGGTAAAACGTCATTGGAGGCGTCGAAACAGCGACAAAACATCAACCAGTGGCCGAAAGAATATTACATCCGTACTGTTAAGCACTACCATTGAAAATGAATGGGAAAAGTTAAGGGAAGTTAAGCTAAACTATTCTCGCCGCCCGCAGGGGTTCGAATCCGGTTGACCGGTTGTGGCCAAAAATATATTTTATATATTTTATATATTTTATATATTTATATTTATATTATATTTTATATAATATATATATCATCATCCCCACATTCCGAGATTGGGTACCAAGCCCCATATATAGTTAGTATAGTTGGTAACCTTGGTATTGTGTGTAGGAGATTCGGTATAACTATAATTTCGTTCTCCATTTACATGCCCGTAGTGTCTTTAAGTGTTATGTAGTTTTGCCTGAAACGCAAAAATAAAACAAAGCAATTAAAGCCGTAAGTGGCTCAAATTGTGCTGTAGCGATTGAAGAACTTTTGTCGGAAGTTGGATTCGAACCCACGCCTTACTTGGGAGAACAGAATACCAGAATAGAGTAGGTTAAGTCCAGCCTTGGCTTCCAAGCTGACGTTTTTCTACATATGTGCTTGTGTATCATGGACAGTAAGAGGGGGCAGGCAAGGAGAGAATTTCTCTCTTTGGGGATCAATAGAGTGTTGTTATTATAACGTCTAAAAAGTATGATGGTCTGTCGATAAATCAATAAGAAAATAAATGAAGTCGTTTTCGCGAACACGCTGGAAAAGCCAGGGGCCGGACCGACTGTAGGGGGCGTGGCCAGAGACAGCCATCTCAGGCTGTCAAGTCTCCCGTTTTGGCCGGGAAACTACCGTATTTTACTTCTCTTTCCCGCCGTCCTCCCGTATTAGTATTTTCCCGTAAATCTCCCTTATATTATATAGTTGCTGGATAGTGTAGTGGTAAGATCGCCGCCTTTCACACGGGAGACCGGGGTTCGAATCCCGGTTGTGGCCAAAAATATATTTTATATATTTTATATATTTATATTATATTTATATTATATTTTTTATATATTGTATTATATAGTTGCTGGATAGTGTAGTGGTAAGATCGCCGCCTTTCACACGGGAGACCGGGGTTCGAATCCCGGTTGTGGCCAGAAACAACTGCTATCACAACTAGAGATTGATGAGGTACAACACGATTGCTACGACAAGGGGGAGCCAGGACGACAGGTCAGGGGGGAGATATCATCATCCCCACATTCCGAGATTGGGTACCAAGCCCCATATATATTAGTAGGCTGAATACAAGAGCAGCTGACCTGAGAAATAAGAAATAAGCTAAGCTGGAAACCTGGACCCTCCGACCAAGAATGCGTGAAGTACCCTCAGAAGATGTACGTAGAAGACAGATCAGCTGATCTACACCACAGCAACAGTAAGATTTGAAGGACCCGGCATGAAAAATAGAATAGTTCTCGTCATTAGTGAACATGTGTCTCGTCATTGTGTATCATGGACAGTAAGAGGGGGATCAATAGAGTGTTGTTATTATAACGTCTAAAAAGTATGATGGTCTGTCGATAAATCAATCAGATAAATAATGAAGTCGTTTTCGCTGGAAAAGCCATCTCAGGCTGTCAAGTCTCCCGTTTTGGCCGGGAAACTACCGTATTTTACTTCTCTTTCCCGCCGTATTAGTATTTTCCCGTATTTTCCCTTATATTATATAGTTGCTGGATAGTGTAGTGGTAAGATCGCCGCCTTTCACACGGGAGACCGGGGTTCGAATCCCGGTTGTGGCCAAAAATATATTTTATATATTTTATATATTTATATTTATATTTATATTATATTTTATATAATATATATATCATCATCCCCACATTCCGAGATTGGGTACCAAGCCCCATATATATTAGTAGGCTGAATACAAGAGCAGCTGACCTGAGAAATAAGAAATAAGCTAAGCTGGAAACAGATCAGCTGATCTACACCACAGCAACAGTGATCCTTGAGCTGGAGCCGGACCGTCTTTGAAGACTCCGTAAATCTCCGTATAATAATATATATCTACGGGAACGAGAAAGCAGAGAACAAGAACAAGATTTGTAAATGTAAGATTTGAAGGACCCGGCATGAAAAATAGAATAGTTCTCGTCATTAGTGAACATGTGTCTCGTCATTGTGTATCATGGACAGTAAGAGGGGGATCAATAGAGTGTTGTTATTATAACGTCTAAAAAGTATGATGGTCTGTCGATAAATCAATCAGATAAATAATGAAGTCGTTTTCGCGAACACGCTGGAAAAGCCAGGGGCCGGACCGACTGTAGGGGGCGTGGCCAGAGACAGCCATCTCAGGCTGTCAAGTCTCCCGTTTTGGCCGGGAAACTACCGTATTTTACTTCTCTTTCCCGCCGTCCTCCCGTATTAGTATTTTCCCGTAAATCTCCCTTATATTATATAGTTGCTGGATAGTGTAGTGGTAAGATCGCCGCCTTTCACACGGGAGACCGGGGTTCGAATCCGGTTGACCGGTTGTGGCCAAAAATATATTTTATATATTTTATATATTTTATATATTTATATTTATATTATATTTTATATAATATATATATCATCATCCCCACATTCCGAGATTGGGTACCAAGCCCCATATATAGTTAGTATAGTTGGTAACCTTGGTATTGTGTGTAGGAGATTCGGTATAACTATAATTTCGTTCTCCATTTACATGCCCGTAGTGTCTTTAAGTGTTATGTAGTTTTGCCTGAAACGCAAAAATAAAACAAAGCAATTAAAGCCGTAAGTGGCTCAAATTGTGCTGTAGCGATTGAAGAACTTTTGTCGGAAGTTGGATTCGAACCCACGCCTTACTTGGGAGAACAGAATACCAGAATAGAGTAGGTTAAGTCCAGCCTTGGCTTCCAAGCTGACGTTTTTCTACATATGTGCTTGTGTATCATGGACAGTAAGAGGGGGCAGGCAAGGAGAGAATTTCTCTCTTTGGGGATCAATAGAGTGTTGTTATTATAACGTCTAAAAAGTATGATGGTCTGTCGATAAATCAATAAGAAAATAAATGAAGTCGTTTTCGCGAACACGCTGGAAAAGCCAGGGGCCGGACCGACTGTAGGGGGCGTGGCCAGAGACAGCCATCTCAGGCTGTCAAGTCTCCCGTTTTGGCCGGGAAACTACCGTATTTTACTTCTCTTTCCCGCCGTCCTCCCGTATTAGTATTTTCCCGTAAATCTCCCTTATATTATATAGTTGCTGGATAGTGTAGTGGTAAGATCGCCGCCTTTCACACGGGAGACCGGGGTTCGAATCCCGGTTGTGGCCAAAAATATATTTTATATATTTTATATATTTTATATATTTATATTTATATTATATTTTATATAATTTATATTATTTTATATTTCCTGTCTTAAAATGTAAGGGATACTGGAGCCTGGTTGCGGTGGTGGGATGGCTCACGGCGGGTGCCGGAAAATTTCCTTTATTTTCAAATCCAAACCTTGACAGGTATGCTGCTGTTCCAAATCATGGGTGCATGTTACAAGTGCGGAACAAGATCGCCGCCTTTCACACGGGAGACCGGGGTTCGAATCCCGGTTGTGGCCAAAAATATATTTTATATATTTTATATATTTATATTATATTTATATTATATTTTTTATATATTGTATTATATAGTTGCTGGATAGTGTAGTGGTAAGATCGCCGCCTTTCACACGGGAGACCGGGGTTCGAATCCCGGTTGTGGCCAGAAACAACTGCTATCACAACTAGAGATTGATGAGGTACAACACGATTGCTACGACAAGGGGGAGCCAGGACGACAGGTCAGGGGGGAGATATCATCATCCCCACATTCCGAGATTGGGTACCAAGCCCCATATATATTAGTAGGCTGAATACAAGAGCAGCTGACCTGAGAAATAAGAAATAAGCTAAGCTGGAAACCTGGACCCTCCGACCAAGAATGCGTGAAGTACCCTCAGAAGGTCTACTAGAAGATGTACGTACACCACAGCAACAGTAAGATTTGAAGGACCCGGCATGAAAAATAGAATAGTTCTCGTCATTAGTGAACATGTGTCTCGTCATTGTGTATCATGGACAGTAAGAGGGGGATCAATAGAGTGTTGTTATTATAACGTCTAAAAAGTATGATGGTCTGTCGATAAATAATGAAGTCGTTTTCGCGAACACGCTGGAAAAGCCAGGGTGTAGGGGGCGTGGCCAGAGACAGCCTGCTGACCATCTCAGGCTGTCAAGTCTCCCGTTTTGGCCGGGAAACTACCGTATTTTACTTCTCTTTCCCGCCGTCCTCCCGTATTAGTATTTTCCCGTAAATCTCCCTTATATTATATAGTTGCTGGATAGTGTAGTGGTAAGATCGCCGCCTTTCACACGGGTTCGAATCCCGGTTGTGGCCAAAAATTTATTTTATATATTTTATATATTTTATATATTTATATTTATATTATATTTTATATAATTTATATTATTTTATATTTCCTGTCTTAAAATGTAAGGGATACTGGAGCCTGGTTGCGGTGGTGGGATGGCTCACGGCGGGTGCCGGAAAATTTCCTTTATTTTCAAATCCAAACCTTGACAGGTATGCTGCTGTTCCAAATCATGGGTGCATGTTACAAGTGCGGAACATATTTTAACTTAGTACTAACTTAGCATCATATTTGATCTGATTCGACTGAATATCCCAGGTTTCCATCTCTCATGCATCTGGTGTGACGTGTTTTCAGACTCTCAGGCTGGCGCAAAGAAATCTTACGGGAATTGAACGTCTCACTCCGGCCAGCTGACCAAAGTTGGTAACCTTGGTATTGTGTGTAGGAGATTCGGTATAACTATAATTTCGTTCTCCATTTACATGCCCGTAGTGTCTTTAAGTGTTATGTAGTTTTGCCTGAAACGCAAAAATAAAACAAAGCAATTAAAGCCGTAAGTGGCTCAAATTGTGCTGTAGCGATTGAAGAACTTTTGTCGGAAGTTGGATTCGAACCCACGCCTTACTTGGGAGAACAGAATACCAGAATAGAGTAGGTTAAGTCCAGCCTTGGCTTCCAAGCTGACGTTTTTCTACATATGTGCTTGTGTATCATGGACAGTAAGAGGGGGCAGGCAAGGAGAGAATTTCTCTCTTTGGGGATCAATAGAGTGTTGTTATTATAACGTCTAAAAAGTATGATGGTCTGTCGATAAATCAATAAGAAAATAAATGAAGTCGTTTTCGCGAACACGCTGGAAAAGCCAGGGGCCGGACCGACTGTAGGGGGCGTGGCCAGAGACAGCCATCTCAGGCTGTCAAGTCTCCCGTTTTGGCCGGGAAACTACCGTATTTTACTTCTCTTTCCCGCCGTCCTCCCGTATTAGTATTTTCCCGTAAATCTCCCTTATATTATATAGTTGCTGGATAGTGTAGTGGTAAGATCGCCGCCTTTCACACGGGAGACCGGGGTTCGAATCCCGGTTGTGGCCAAAAATATATTTTATATATTTATATTATATTTATATTATATTTTTTATATATTGTATTATATAGTTGCTGGATAGTGTAGTGGTAAGATCGCCGCCTTTCACACGGGAGACCGGGGTTCGAATCCCGGTTGTGGCCAGAAACAACTGCTATCACAACTAGAGATTGATGAGGTACAACACGATTGCTACGACAAGGGGGAGCCAGGACGACAGGTCAGGGGGGAGATATCATCATCCCCACATTCCGAGATTGGGTACCAAGCCCCATATATATTAGTAGGCTGAATACAAGAGCAGCTGACCTGAGAAATAAGAAATAAGCTAAGCTGGACCCTCCGACCAAAAATAATAATATATATCTACGGGAACGAGAAAGCAGAGAACAAGAACAAGATTTGTAAATGTAAGATTTGAAGGCATGAAAAATAGAATAGTTCTCGTCATTAGTGAACATGTGTCTCATGGACAGTAAGAGGGGGATCAATTATAACGTCTAAAAAGTATGATGGTCTGTCGATAAATCAATCAGATAAATAATGAAGTCGTTTTCGCGAACACGGTGTAGGGGGCGTGGCCAGAGACAGCCTGCTGACCATCTCAGGCTGTCAAGTCTCCCGTTTTGGCCGGGAAACTACCGTATTTTACTTCTCTTTCCCGCCGTCCTCCCGTATTAGTATTTTCCCGTAAATCTCCCTTATATTATATAGTTGCTGGATAGTGTAGTGTAAGATCGCCGCCTTTCACACGGGAGACCGGGGTTCGAATCCCGGTTGTGGCCAAAAATATATTTTATATATTTTATATATTTATATTTATATTTATATTATATTTTATATAATTTATATTATTTTATATTTCCTGTCTTAAAATGTAAGGGATACTGGAGCCTGGTTGCGGTGGTGGGATGGCTCACGGCGGGTGCCGGAAAATTTCCTTTATTTTCAAATCCAAACCTTGACAGGTATGCTGCTGTTCCAAATCATGGGTGCATGTTACAAGTGCGGAACATATTTTAACTTAGTACTAACTTAGCATCATATTTGATCTGATTCGACTGAATATCCCAGGTTTCCATCTCTCATGCATCTGGTGTGACGTGTTTTCAGACTCTCAGGCTGGCGCCTGAGAAACGTCTCACTCCGGCCAGCTGACCAAAGTTGGTAACCTTGGTATTGTGTGTAGGAGATTCGGTATAACTATAATTTCGTTCTCCATTTGCATGCCCGAAGTGTCTTTAAGTGTTATGTAGTTTTGCCTGAAACGCAAAAATAAAACAAAGCAATTAAAGCCGATCAGTGGCTCAAATTGTGCTGTAGCGATTGAAGAACTTTTGTCGGAAGTTGGATTCGAACTTGGGATGCCTTACTTGGGAGAACAGAATACCAGAATAGAGTAGGTTAAGTCCAGCCTTGGCTTCCAAGCTGACGTTTTTCTACATATGTGCTTGTGTATCATGGACAGTAAGAGGGGGCAGGCAAGGAGAGAATTTCTCTCTTTGGGGATCAATAGAGTGTTGTTATTATAACGTCTAAAAAGTATGATGGTCTGTCGATAAATCAATAACAATATCAATGAAGTCAATGTTTATCTAAAGGAATCAGAATTCAGGAAAAGCCAGGGGCCGGACCGAGTGTAGGGGGCGTGGCCAGAGACAGCCTGCTGACTGTTCCAAATCATGGGTGCATGTTACAAGTCCGGAACATATTTTAACTTAGTACTAACTTAGCATCATATTTGATCTGATTCGACTGAATATCCCAGGTTTCCATCTCTCATGCATCTGGTGTGACGTGTTTTCAGACTCTCAGGCTGGCGCAAAGAAATCTTACGGGAATTGAACGTCTCACTCCGGTCAGCTGACCAAAGTTGGTAACCTTGGTATTGTGTGTAGGAGATTCGGTATAACTATAATTTCGTTCTCCATTTACATGCCCGTAGTGTCTTTAACCGGCTGCACAAACTGGATCCGCCTCCATTACGACACAACTTTGCCCTTATTGGCTTAAGAATTTAGTCACATACATGACGTATATCTGCTATTTCTCCCGAGAAGCAGGTAAAGCAGTGGTAACTGCTTTGTAGTTAATTTACCTGGTAAAATTAAGTTTAAATAAATGATATAAATACTGTAATAGTACTCGTGAGCTTTGTTTATTTGTTATTAGTTATTGTAATGTTGCGCTGCTTTATTTGTTTAATCGTCTAGTCTGTGGAGACATTCAAGTTAATCAAATAAGAATTGCACTGTACACTGTACATGACCATAAAAACTTTGTATCCTTGAAATAAATGTTTTTGATCTTTTCCTTGGCAGTTATCTTTTTACACAGGGCCTCTATGTACACGATAGTTTTTTTTTTCACGACTAACAGTATGGATCAGGAGTTGGTTATTGTAAAAGAAGTAATGTGCATGCAGGTGATATTTGTATAGATTTATCCACACCCTTGTAGCAGTGCTGCCATTGCAGTCAGATCTCGCAAACTAGGAGTATTAGTTGTCTTTATTTCTCTTTATTTCTTGACGCCAACCCTCTCCATTAATCCGGGCTTGGGACTGGCACCTACCTGAGCTGGCTTGCTCCCTTAAGTGGCTGGGTTAGGCTAAACTATATATATATATTTACCAAGACTACAATAAAACATCTCGAAATGTGTAGTCTAGCAAAACGCAGTTTAAAGAAGGTAGCCTACCTGGCGAAATTGCAAACAAATTAAGGGCGTTAGGCAGCCTTTAGATCCTACCCATCATGCACTGCAGTTTTTTGCTAATTCCTCAAATGGAAAACTGTCCATCCATCCATCCATCCATTTTCCAAACCGCTTATCCTACTGGATCGCGGGGGGTCTGGAGCCTATCCCGGAAGCAATGGGCACGAGACAGGGAACAACTCAGGATGGCGGGCCAGCCCATCGCAGGGCACACTCACACACTATTCACTCACGCATACACTCCTATGGGCAATTTAGCAACTCCAATTAGCCTCAGCATGTTTTTGGACTGTGGGGGAAACCAGAGTACCCGGAGGAAACCCCACGATGACATGGGTAGAACATGCAAACTCCACACACATGTGACCCAGGTGGAGACTCGAACCCGAGCCCTAGAGGTGTGAGGCAACAGTGCTAACCACTGCACCACCATGCTGCCCCCTAAATGGAAAACCATTAAATACAAAAGGAAAACAAAAGTGCTGTAAGACTGTATACTTATGTGTATGTTAGTAAAGGCTGTAGCTGACACAACGGACCCCACTAATTAGAAAGGGGTAATTGTACACATGTGGCATCCAGTATGTTCTTCTATAACAGTTTTTAAAAAAAAAAAAAAACTCACATTACACAAATTGGCACTATCAAAACGAGGATTATGGGGAAAATGGGGACTGTGATGGAGATTACATACACGTAGGCATGGTATTTAGTTTTTTTTAATCTGGTCACCTTCCAGAGTAATTGTAAACTAAAACCATCTTCACCCTATTTGATTCTTTATAAATGGACAATCAGTCGTGCAGTAAATGGGGGTATAGAGAGACACAGAGCTTGTCTAACAAGAAACCCTGGGAAGCTAACATTAATAGGGTGGGTATGGATAGCAAAACCATTGATACAGATTACAGATTTATATCTCACCTGAACCCTGGCGGGCTCCGTGCCAATAGGGGTTGGGATTAGGGTTAGTTAACTTAAGTAGTAATATTGATGTGTATATTCTCCTATTCTCCAGTCAGTGAATCGTGAAACGTAATGTTAATATGTTTCTATACCTATATGTTCTGCTTAAAAACCCATAAAGGCAAGCACAGTGTTTAGACATTCTGTTACTTAGACTAGTAAACACTAAGATCCTTCAGCTTTCAATTAACCTGACACAACAGTCTAAACAACAAATGTGTGCCATGTCATTTGTCATCTTTACATCTTGTATCCTTTATATGGTAATTGGATTTTCAAGGTGGAATTGCAGGTCGATCATTTTAAGGATCTAGATGTAAACCTCCCTGGTGTTGCTTTAATATTTTTTTTGCACAATTTGCTTCACACACTTCCTCCAGCAGAGAAGCTTACAATACTACACCCCACCAAATGACTGGATGATGCCTTTTTATTTAAGGTCTGGCTGTGAGCCTCGATTACCGATACACTATCTTCAGGCTCCTGCCGGGATCAGTCAGTATGGTGGACCTTTGGAGGAATGGGTACAAAACCATCAGGAAAGTTTGCAGGTGCTTCAAGAGTATGTGAAGGCTTAGTTGGAGGAACAAGCCACACCACGAAATCGGAAACACAATGAGTTGGTTAATGATTAGGGGTTTGATGAAGGTCAGCTGGTGTGTTTGCGGAACCATGTTCGAGGTAAAATACAGGATCATTGGGATGCCTGTTTGTATATGGTAGTTCGGTGTCCCCAAGATCAGGGTGCAGTTTACTCTGCAACTCCAATGGAGGGGGACGGGGTTGTCCGTCAAGTTCACCGAACAGAGTTGCGTCCAGTACCACAGGGGGTTGTTATGTCAGGGGAAGATGTTCTGGTAATGTCTCCTGAGTCTGGGTTGCCCACAGGGGCAACAGAAATGGAATCGGATGAGGACTCTGTGATTTTACGGGGACAGGGCTGGTGGGAGGGGTCGCAATAGAGCATCCACAAGTAGGCCTCGTATAATGGAGGAGGTTATGTCCCCCCCGAGGTGTAGAGACCAGTTAAACGTTCGGTGAGGTCCACCACTGGTCATCATACCAACCCTTATAAGTTACCACGGTCAGTGAATGATCGTTCGGTTGGGGAGGAAGACCAGTGGTTTGGGGATAGAATTCTTAGCTGTGATCGTTGGGTCATCAATTTCATTTTGGGGGATGGATTGTAGCCAGGCAATTATAGGCAGGTATAGGAACTGCAGTTCGGACTGGAGGCATAGCCGGGGCGAGATGGCTGTGCATGTTCCGATGGTAGGGCATATTGGCAAAGGAGCAGGCACGGGAAAGACAGGCAGGGTCCTGATAGATTTGGTGGAGCATCGGCGGGCATATTGAATTTGCAGTGTAGCAGCCTTTCTGTTTGCTTGTTTCAGGGGTGAACAATCTTATCCGCAAAGGGCCGGTGTGTATGCAGGTTTTCGCTGCAACTCCCTAATTAGATTTCTAATTAGAGGACTGATTAGCTGAAGAGTCCTCATACCTGGTTTTGAAGAGCTGACCTAAAGGTTACCCCAAAAACCTGTTTTTTTTTTGTTTGAATGGGGCAGTGAGTCATGGGGTAAACTACTGTTCTTTAGGGGTTTTCAAGGTGGAATTACGGGTCGATAATTTTAAGGATCAGGTTGTAAACCTCCCTGGTGTTGCTTTAATATGTTTTATCTGAGGTTGTATCGTGTATTATCAAGCCAGCCGGCTTAGTGGCCTCGGGAGCGGGGTTTAGTGGGAGCAGCTGGCTAGTTTTATTTTCTTTTTTGTTTGTGTCTTTTTCTTTGTTGTATGTATATTTTGGGTTCATTATTAGGCAGGCTGGGCCTTTTGGCACCTGTAGTCTGGGTGCTGGATTGCCCATAGGGGTCTTTTTTATTGCTGTGATTTGCTGTGTCATTCACTAGTGTGATTTGTGCTGGATGTGTTTTTAAGGTTGTGCTGTGGCGTGTACCTGAGCAAACTTTGGGCAACCTGTTCTCTTGTTGGCTTTATTGACAAAGGGTGGATTAGTCTAATTACGGCCTGCTACAAATAGCTGCATATAACGTATAAAAAAAATCACCTTATGGGTGCTCCGTAGGGTAGCAAGATCTTGAGTTTTTTTTACAGTACTCGGGTACGTTTTAAAATTTTCGACCAATCAGCAAACATTATTCTGACAGCATAGCTGGGAAACCAATGAAAAGTGAGTGCAACGTTCTAGAACTTGACTTCGGGTTGACGCTCCCTATAAAAGAGCTGGGTACTGCTTCAAGGCGTTCAGTTGGCGCTACCTCCTGATAGAGTAGCACTGTACGGCTCTTGTTCCGTAAAACAACATCAAAAGGATGAAAAAAAAAACAATATTTAAAGAAGACGAAAAAAATCAATTTTTAAAGAAGACGAAAAAAACATCGTCTAAAAAAATAAGCCAAAAAAATAATATCCGAAGAAGGAAAAACATGCAAAGTAAAAAAAAACAAACAAAAATAAAAAACAATATCCAAAGAAGAAGGAAAAAAACATCCAAAGGGAGAAAAGAAGAACTGAAGGGCCAACGAGGTAGGAGGAAATACAAATTTCGTTTCAGCACCGTTGGAGTGCCAAGCCGTGAAAAGCATTTGGCCAGAAGACAAGGTAAGTGTTGTATCTGTTATTTTAAAACAGCGCTTTTCAAAATGCTGCTTTATAATCGTTTGAGATCGTTAGCCAGTGTGACAGCTGAAGGCTTTTTGAGTTTACCAACATAAAGTTTTATTTCTGTATTAGGACATTGTCAGGAACAATGATGTGTTCATCGCTATGATGTGGTCAAAAAGCGATGCATTGAATCTTAGAAACATTTGTGATTTTTCAAACGATGCTTTTCCTTTTATTTAATCAGTAAAATTTCCATCGGTTTTATATAGTGCCCCTTGAAATATGTCTTTAGCTCATTTTCCGGGCATTTTACTAGAATGCATCCTGAGAAATACACAAGCTCTGCTGCATTTCCGTGCCTCGATGTTTAGTGCCGAGTATAATTGTTGCAGTTGCCTTTTATATATTCCATGAGACCTGTTGGTACCAAGAGAAGTGTGAGACTGTCAGGGTGAATTTATCATACAATCGCACGCATAAATACCTGAGGGTTGCCAGTCCTTTTGCGTTGTTACAGGAGGACTAGAGCTGACGAGTGTGTTTCTACACACTATCAAGGGCATTGTAGTACAGTTTTCTCAGGTGGGAGAATGCTGCCGATCTCCTATTTGACAATACAGCCCTTGATATATTAGAATATTACAGAACTAGAAGCCTTTTGCAAGGAAGAATGTGAGAAAATCCCAAGTACAAGAACTGAAAGCCTTTCAGCTGGCTATAAGAAGCGCTTGTAAGCTGTGATATCTGGCAGAGGAGGTGTTACTAAGTACTGATTACGTAGGGTGCCCAAACTTTTGCAGAGTGCCATAATAATGTTTTTATTTTGTAATTTTGTTCAATTTATGGCATAAAAAGTAACTATTCATCAATGTTTGCTGAAAATATTGTGTATTTTTCCCCCAGTTCCTAAAGAGACTGTATTAACTGATATTGTTGCTTTTGTAATTGAAAAGATGTTATTTGTCAAGGGGTGCCAAACCTTTGCATAAGACTGTACACAGTGTGTGTATGTGTTTATGTGAGTGTGTGTCTGTGTGTGTGTGTGTATATATATATATGTGTGTGTGTGTATATATTTCTGTATATGCATGTGTATATATATATTTATATATAGTTCACACACATTCAAACTTATTTGAATACACATTCAAAATTATTTTTATTATTATTATTTTCGTTTTTTTTTTTTTTTGTGTTTTAAAATTTTTTATTTTTGCAATGGAAATAAAAATAAAGCAGTCCTCCGTAGAGGAGGGGTGGTGGAGGGAATATATATATATATATACATATATATAAAATAATTGTCACACAACTGGGGTGACATGCCTTTCCTGCTCACCCAATTTTAGTGCACTTTAGTTATGCATAATGACCTTCTAGTCTCGATACACCCATATATATATATGTATATATATATATAGTTTTTTTTGTTTTTTTTTTTTGCAATAGACAATAAAAATAACGCAGTTCTCCATAAAGGAGGGATGGTGGATGGAATATATATATACATATATATAAAATAATTGTCACACAACCTGGGTGACATGCCTTGCCTGCTCACCCAGTTTTAGTGCACCTTAGTTATTCATAATGACCATCTAGTCTCGATACACCCATAAATATATATGTATATATATATAGTTTTTTTTGTTTTTTTTTTTGCAATAGACAATAAAAATAACGCAGTTCTCCATAAAGGAGGGATGGTGGATGGAATATATATATACATATATATAAAATAATTGTCACACAACTTGGGTGACATGCCTTGCCTGCTCACCCAATTTTAGTGCAACTTAGTTATCCATAATGACCAACTAGTCTCGATACACCCATATATATATATATATGTACATATATATATAGTTTTTTTATTAGCAATAGAAAAGAAAAATAACGCAGTTCTCCGTAAAGGAGGGATGGTGGATGGAATATATATATATATATATACATTTATATAAAATAATTGTCACACAACCTGGGTGACATGCCTTGCCTGCTCACCCAATTTTAGTGCACCTTAGTTATCCATACTGACCATCTAGTCTCGACACACCCATATATATATATATATATATATATATATATATATATATGTATATATATATAGATATTTTTTCTTTTTCTTGTGTTTTTTTTTCGCAATGGATATTAAAAATAAAGCAGTCCTCCGTAAAGGAGGGGTGGTGGAGGGAATATATATATACATATATATATAAAATAATTGTCACACAACCTGGGTGACATGCCTTGCCTGCTCACCCAATTTTAGTGCAACTTAGTTATCCATAATGACCAACTAGTCTCGATACACCCATATATATATATATATATGTACATATATATAGTTTTTTTATTAGCAATAGAAAAGAAAAATAACGCAGTTCTCCGTAAAGGAGGGATGGTGGATGGAATATATATATATATATATATATATATATATATATATATATATATATATATATATATATATATACATTTATATAAAATAATTGTCACACAACCTGGGTGACATGCCTTGCCTGCTCACCCAATTTTAGTGCACTTTAGTTATCCATACTGACCATCTAGTCTCGACACACCCATATATATATATATATATATATATATATATATATGTATATATATATAGATATTTTTTCTTTTTCTTGTGTTTTTTTTTCGCAATGGATATTAAAAATAAAGCAGTCCTCCGTAAAGGAGGGATGGTGGATGGAATATATATATAAAATAATTGTCACACAACCGGGGTGACATGCCTTGCCTGCTCACCCAATTTTAGTGCACCTTAGTTATTCATAATGACCATCTAGTCTCGATACACCCATAAATATATATGTATATATATATAGTTTTTTTATTAGCAATAGAAAAGAAAAATAACGCAGTTCTCCGTAAAGGAGGGATGGTGGATGGAATATATATATATATATATACATTTATATAAAATAATTGTCACACAACCTGGGTGACATGCCTTGCCTGCTCACCCAATTTTAGTGCACTTTAGTTATCCATAATGACCATCTAGTCTCGATACACCCATGAATATATATGTATATATATATATATATATATATATATAGTTTTTCTGTTTTTTTTTTGCAATAGACAATAAAAATAACGCAGTTCTCCGTAAAGGAGGGATGGTGGATGGAATATGTATATGCATATATATAAAATAATTGTCACACAACCTGGGTGACATGCCTTGCCTGCTCACCCAATTTTAGTGCACCTCAGTTATCCATACTGACCATCTAGTCTCGACACACCCATATATATATATATATATATATATATATATATATATATGTATATATATAGATATTTTTTCTTTTTCTTGTGTTTTTTTTTCGCAATGGATATTAAAAATAAAGCAGTCCTCCGTAAAGGAGGGGTGGTGGAGGGAATATATATATACATTTATATAAAATAATTGTCACACAACTGGGGAGACATGCCTTGCCTGCTCACCCAATTTTAGTGCACCTTAGTTATCCATAATGACCAACTAGTCTCGATACACCCATAAATATATATATATATATGTACATATATATAGTTTTTTTATTAGCAATAGAAAAGAAAAATAACGCAGTTCTCCGTAAAGGAGGGATGGTGGATGGAATATATACATACATATATATAAAATAATTGTCACACAACCTGGGTGACATGCCTTGCCTGCTAACCCAATTTTAGTGCAACTTAGTTATCCATAATGACCAACTAGTCTCGATACACCCATAAATATATATGTATATATATATAGTTTTTTTTTTTTCGCAATGGACAATAAAAATAACGCAGTTCTCCGTAAAGGAGGGATGGTGGATGGAATATATATATAAAATAATTGTCACACAACCGGGGTGACATGCCTTGCCTGCTCACCCAATTTTAGTGCACCTTAGTTATTCATAATGACCATCTAGTCTCGATACACCCATAAATATATATGTATATATATGTATTGTTTTTTTTTTTTTTTTTTTTTGCAATAGACAATAAAAATAGCGCAGTTCTCCATAAAGGAGGGATGGTGGATGGAATATATATATACATATATATAAAATAATTGTCACACAACCTGGGTGACATGCCTTGCCTGCTCACCCAATTTTAGTGCAACTTAGTTATCCATAATGACCAACTAGTCTCGATACACCCATATATATATATATATATATGTACATATATATAGTTTTTTTATTAGCAATAGAAAAGAAAAATAACACAGTTCTCCGTAAAGGAGGGATGGTGGATGGAATATATATATATATATATATATATATATATATATATATATATATATATATATATATATATATATATATATATACATTTATATAAAATAATTGTCACACAACCTGGGTGACATGCCTTGCCTGCTCACCCAATTTTAGTGCACTTTAGTTATCCATACTGACCATCTAGTCTCGACACACCCATATATATATATATATATATATATATGTATATATATAGATATTTTTTCTTTTTCTTGTGTTTTTTTTTCGCAATGGATATTAAAAATAAAGCAGTCCTCCGTAAAGGAGGGATGGTGGATGGAATATATATATAAAATAATTGTCACACAACCGGGGTGACATGCCTTGCCTGCTCACCCAATTTTAGTGCACCTTAGTTATTCATAATGACCATCTAGTCTCGATACACCCATAAATATATATGTATATATATATAGTTTTTTTATTAGCAATAAAAAAGAAAAATAACGCAGTTCTCCGTAAAGGAGGGATGGTGGATGGAATATATATATATATATATATATATATATATATATATATATATATACATTTATATAAAATAATTGTCACACAACCTGGGTGACATGCCTTGCCTGCTCACCCAATTTTAGTGCACTTTAGTTATCCAGAATGACCATCTAGTCTCGATACACCCATGAATATATATGTATATATATATATATATATATATATATATATATATATATATATATATATAGTTTTTCTGTTTTTTTTTTGCAATAGACAATAAAAATAACGCAGTTCTCCATAAAGGAGGGATGGTGGATGGAATATGTATATGCATATATATAAAATAATTGTCACACAACCTGGGTGACATGCCTTGCCTGCTCACCCAATTTTAGTGCACCTTAGTTATCCATACTGACCATCTAGTCTCGATACACCCATATATATATATATATATATATATATATATATATATATATATATACATGTACATATATATAGTTTTTTTATTAGCAATAGAAAAGAAAAATAACGCAGTTCTCCGTAAAGGAGGGATGGTGGATGGAATATATATATATATATATACATTTATATAAAATAATTGTCACACAACCTGGGTGACATGCCTTGCCTGCTCACCCAGTTTTAGTGCACCTTAGTTATCCATAATGACCATCTAGTCTCGATACACCCATAAATATATATGTATATATATATATATATATATATATATATAGTTTTTTTATTTTTTTCGTAATGGACAATAAAAATAACGCAGTTCTCTGTAAAGGAGGGATGGTGGATGGAATATATATATACATATATACATTTATATAAAATAATTGTCACACAACCTGGGTGACATGCCTTGCCTGCTCACCCAGTTTTAGTGCACCTTAGTTATCCATACTGACCATCTAGTCTCGATACACCCATAAATATATATACTGAACAAAAATATAAACGCAACACTCTTGTTTCTGCTCCCATTTTTCATGAGATGGACTTAAAGACCTACAATTCATTCCAGATACACAATATTACCATTTCTCTCAAACATTTCTCACAAATCAGTCTAAATGTGTGATAGTGAGCACTTCTGCTTTGCTGAGATAATCCATCCCACCTCACAGGTGTGCCACATCAAGATGCTGATCTGACATCATGGGTAGTGCACAGGTGTACCTTATACTGCCCACAATAAATGGCCACCCTGGAATGTGCAGTTTTTTGCTTTATTGGGGGTCTGGGGACTCAGAACCGGTCAGTATCTGGTGTGACCACCATTTGCCTCATACAATGCAACACATCTTCTTCGCATAGAGTTTATCAGATTGTCAATTGTGGCCTGTGGAATGTTGGTCCACTCCTCTTCAATGGCTGTGCGAAGTTGTTGGATATTAGTGGGAACTGGTACACGCTGTCGTATACGCCGGTCAAGCACATCCCAAACATGCTCAACGGGTGACATGTCCGGTGAGTATGCTGGCCATGCAAGAACTGGGACATTTTCAGCTTCCAAGAACTGTGTACAGATCCTTGCAACATGGGGCCGTGCATCATCTGTCTGAGTGGCTGGTCTCAGACGATCTTGGAGGTGAACCTGCTGGATGTGGAGGTCCTGGGCTGGTGTGGTTACACGTGGTCTGCGGTTGTGAGGCCGGTTGGATGTACTGCCATATTCTCTGAAACGCCTTTGGAGACGGCTTATGGTTGAGAAATGAACATTCAATGCACGAGCAACAGATCTGGTTGACATTCCTGCTGTCAGCATGCCAATTGCACGCTCCCTCAATGCTTGTGGCATCTGTGGCATTTTGCTGTGAGACAAAACTGCACATTCCAGGGTGGCCTTTTATTGTGGGCAGTATAAGGTACACCTGTGCACTACCCATGATGTCAGATCAGCATCTTGATGTGGCACACCTGTGAGGTGGGATGGATTATCTCAGCAAAGCAGAAGTGCTCACTATCACACATTTAGACTGATTTGTGAGAAATGTTTGAGAGAAATGGTAATATTGTGTATCTGGAATGAATTGTAGATCTTTAAGTCCATCTCATGAAAAATGGGAGCAAAAACAAAAGTGTTGCGTTTATATTTTTGTTCAGTGTATGTATATGTATACATATAGTTTTTTTTGTGTTTGTGAAAACGGGTCTTTAATCGGGGAAACGGAGCGGGTAGAGCAGGACGGAACGCAGGCATTGACAAACTACAATGACGGACAGGGCAAACAGGTAAGACCAGGACTTAAAATAGGTCATGACTAATCAAAGTAATCGGGCAAAGCAGGAGACGATCAGGGAAGCACACGTGGGTAATCAGGGGGCGTGGCACACACGAGGAGCGGACAAGCCGGGCATATATGTATATCTATATAAAACCTCATTAATGAGGGACAGGGAACAGAACGGACAGACAGAACTGGCACAGGGGAAGGAGCCAGGACAAGACTTGACATAAGACAGGAAAGGCAGAGAAACAGATCAGAAAGGGGGACACGGAGGGAACAGGCAGGACAAAAGGACCGGGAGTGAATGAAGGGAACATCGGGGAAAGAGGAGCAGAAGCCAGAGGGACGAGGGACAAAGAGAGGAGGGACAGAGACAGGAGGAACAAAGCGAGGGGGAGCAGAGGCAGGAGGGACAAAGACGGGAGGCCAGGGAGAGAAGGAGGGGGAACCAAGAGGAGCCCGAGGGAGACCCAGCGGGCGACGGGAGGCAGCCGGAAGGGCTGCAGGCGGCCGGGAGGCCGGAGCCGGAGGGGCCGAGGAGACGGGGTGAGGGACAGACGCAGGGACGAAGGAGGGAGTCGGAGGGGAGACCAGGGAAGGGGACGAAGGAGCTGGAAGGGACCCTGGCGAGGGCAAGGAGAGAGGGGGAGCCGCAGCAGACGGCGACGTCCTCCGACACGCCAGAGCGGGAGGACCAGCAGGCGAATGAGGAGCCGCCGTCGGGGGGCCCGCAGGCAACCGATAAGACGCCGGAGGAGGGACCGAGGCAGGGCGACGAGGCCGCGGAGGGGGACCCGCAGACGACAGCCGACCCGGAGGGCCAGGACCCGCAGGTGCCGACCAAGCCCTAGCGCCGGCGAGGGAGGGCGAGCCAGGGGGCTGGGCGGGTGGGACCCCAGCCGTGCGTCTGTGTCCTCTCCCCTTATGGGACACAGACATAAGGACCTGCGGCCGGGGTCGGGCTCGTCGGGGTGAGGGTACCAGAGTCACAGGGGGAGAAGGGACTGGAGTGGGGCCAGGGACTGGAGCTGCAGGCTGCAGAGGGGGCGCCTGCCCGGGAGCTGCAGGCAGGGAAAGCGCCTCGGACGTGGGCGCGGTAGCTGCAGGCAGCGGAGACGGCTGCTCGGGCTCTGGGGCCGCAGGGGGCACTTATTTTATTATATAAAATAAGTGTCACACAACCGGGGTGACATGCCTTGCCTGCTTGTGGGATGAGGAAGACTCAGGGACTGGAAATGGGATTAAAACTGAAGATGTGCTCATTCCTTTGTGTATTTACAAATTTTCCTTCCGTCAGACATGAGGAGTTTGCTGCTATATTTGGCACTAATAGAGATTCTGATGCTGCTATTTTTATTGTCTATTAGTTTGTTATTATTTACAAGTTCTGTTGTGTTTTTGCATTTTTCTCTTCTGGTTAATTAACTGCTGTCTGTTTGCTGTGAAGTATGAGTGTGGTGAGTAAGACTCAGGGACTGGAAGTGGGATTACAACTAAAGATAACATGCTTATTCCTTTTTGTATTGTTTACAAATTTCCTTCCGTCAAACATGAGGAGTTTGCTGCTATATTGTGCACTAACAGAGATTCTGATGCTGCTATTTTTATTGTTTATAAATGTGTTATTGTTTCCAAGTTGAGTATTCAATAAATGCTAAATTGAGAAATTTTGTGTATCGTTTGTTATTATTAGTGTGATATTTTACCATGCAAATAGAGGGGAAAACGTCCAATTATCGGCCAAAAAAAATCAGCAGCATATATCGGCCATCGCCTGACCCTTGACTTGAAAAACCCATATCGGTCGACCTCTAGTAACAGTACATTCTGTCCAATTCATCCATCGAGTTAAGTCACACACCCACTTGAGGGGGCACTCCGGCAGACGTGAGGATGGGGATGTTCTTTCCGCTATAACATCCACTGCAGAAGTACATCTCGCTCCTGTTCACAGGGCTTACTTCAATGATGAAGCAGGGCTGGTTGTCTGGACAAGAAGTTGTCCTGCTGCTGGGTCTCGGTGCCGTTTTTCCACCTAAGCTTGAAGGTGGAAATGTGTTCCAACTTGGTCCCTGGGACTGCAGCATAGCCAAACATCGCGAGCAGCGTCGGCCACACCCACCACCAGAACCATCACACCGTCCTATACACATAAAGAAGAACTAAAACATAGAGTGTTGTGACAATCTATGCGTTAATGTTTGGCAGCATAGGTGATTCATTAAAATTATACCGAAGAATGGAAAATGTGATATTTAGAATATTTTTTGCCATTTAGTAGCTAATTTAAGCACTTACCCAATGCCTCAATTTGTTTTAGGTCAGTAATGTCTGAGCCAAAAGAATGAATGTATGAATTTAATACAATTCACCCACTCCCACCCACACACAAATCTGAAATTCAATTTAAGACACTTCTTAAACATTAGTGCATTAACAAAAAAGGAAAATCTTAAGAGATTCAGTAGGATTTTCTATGTTAGACTTAAGCTAATAGTTCAATAGTTTTTACATATTTCAATATACCAATTTGACTTTAATGTTGAAACAGATGCTAAAACATGGAATAATTTCATAACTAGAGAAACATGTTATTCACAAACACTAGCAAAGGTAGCTTATAGTTAAGCTTACTTAAGTCAGCAAGTCAGGCTACAGTGTGTAAGAATAGTCGTAAACGATAATTTGTCTCAGTCTTACATGACAGAATAAGTAAACAGAAAATATAAAATGGCTGAAACAGCGTCATTAACGCCAGCTACAGTAGAGGCGCAGAAAAGGTGTCATGACTGAAGTATTCCCAAACTCTGGAAGACCGTATGCGAGCCTTTTTTGCCGCGTGTTTCTCCAGAGGCTCCGGAGCTCCGCTGGTTGACACAGCCATGTTGGTTCATGTGCAGGGGGACGAGCGGCAAATTTCTTTTTTGCAGGGTGGTAGGTGATGTCTCATTAATATTTATTAATTTACTTACAAAATGGTGCGGCACTGCATCCAAGCCTGCGGCACTCAGAGTCACAAATACAGTGGAAACCATTTGTAGTAATTACGTCTGTCTGGCTGATTTCCAACTAATTGATATTTGTATATTTATTACATGAATATAAGGTAATATAAGGTAATAGAAGAGGTATTTAATGGTTTTCCATCTGAGGAATTTGCAAAAAACTGCAGTGCATGATGGGTCGGACCTAAAGGCTGCCTTAACGTCCTCATCTGTATGACGACATACATCAAGACTAGGAAGGTGCATAATGTTCATGTCTGGTTGCGTTTGTTGGTCCAGAAAGTAATTCAATTTCGCCATGTAGGTTACGTTCTTAAAAACTGCTTGGATATAGCCCGATTATATGCTGTGGGCCTTTTAATTTCTTTGTTTACCAGGTAGGCTACCTTCTTTAAACTGCGTTTTGTTAGACTACATATTTAGGGAGGTCTTTATAAATTTATAGTAGTCTTCATAAATATGTACATAGTTTAGCCTAACCCAGCCACTTAAGGGAGAAAGCCAGCTCAACTAGGTGTCGGTCCCAAGCCCGGATTAATGGGGAGGGTTGGCGTCAAGAAATAAAGAGACTGTATCTTCACTGCATGACTGATGTCAAAATGTGTGAAATATGTGGTTGTATTAATAAATGCATTAAAGTAGGTTAATGATTCTGTGCTGTCTAAATTGTATAGAAAATTTCTACGTATAGCCAAACAAATCTCCTCCTGTTTGAAAAGGCATAGAAAAAGCAATTTAGCCACTAAAACTTTACAGTTTTTGTGAGGGACAGTCGAATTCTCTCGTTTCTCTCGTCAAGTTTTTTTGTGATCCTGCACCTACACTTTGCCGGCCCCAGGAGGATGGGCTCCCCCTTTGAGTTTGGTCCCTCCCAAGGTTTCTTCCTTCTTGGGAGTTTTTCCATGCTATCGGCGCCTATGGCTTACTCACTGGGGGCTTTGGGTGGGCATGATATAAAGCAAAGCATTTTCCCTCCCAGTTTCCTCCTCTGGTCCACATTGCAGGACCATCAGCCATCAGAAACAGCCAGACGGTCTCCTTCAGCTTCTTTAGTGTCCTTGGAAGCCAAGGCAGTTTTAGGTCTGAGAAGAGGTTTATCAGAAGGACACATATTACGTCGTTTGTCCTGAAATGTAACATGGGGAGGAAAAGTTAAGCGGTTTAGTCAGATTGGAGTCGTTTATTCAGCAGTGGCAGCGCCAGTGACTTAATGCTACAGGTGCTATAGGGGAGTGAGATTATTTAGACCGGGTGCTTTAGCTTTTCAGCTTATGTAGATGGTGTATAGAAGCACACAGCACGATAAGCTACAGCATGGATAAAATAGGATAAAATATGAAATTCTAACGTCTAGCTCACAGAGCCTCTATGTGTACTTTGAAGAAAAAATACACTACAAGTATGCTGTAAAAACCGCAAAAATGTCTTACACAATATACAGATTTTACAGATAGTTAAAGAAAAAATGAAACCAATATTTTGGGGGTGCTGTGGGGGTACTATGGTCATTGGAGGAGGAGCTAGAGCCCCCCCCCCCAAGCTTTTCCTTGGTGCTGCCACTGTTGTTCAGATTAAAAGTAACATTGTCATTAATAAACAGTACTCTGATCAAATTTTTGCATGTACAAACACAATCAAAGTTTAACCACATGTTTAGACACAATTCACACACCTGTTACATTTCCATAATGCTAAGACTCTCTACACTTACTTCATCCACTTTCTTGTTTGGTACACAGTCATTTGATGGATGTGTAAGATCATTACCAGACCGTCTGCTGCAAACTCTACAGTTAATGAATGGCTGCAAAAACACACAGACACACAAAAACAGTATTTAAAGAGTGGTGGGCAATAAATACAGTGAGAGAAGGTGTAGTAAAGATATATCTAATGATTTAAGGCAGAGCTGCTGGAGTGCAGGGTTTAATGACACAGAACAATTTTAGAGGAAAGAGCTTCCAAAGCAGGGTCACCATAAGGCTATATTATACAAAGCAAGTTCATCTAAAAGTATGAACAACAAATCCCGTTTAACTGAACACTGCTCTGTATTAAAATACTGTCCTCCGATCAAGCTAAGTGGTCCTGTAGTTCACTATTTAAAGAGGTAAATTTAAAGGGTAATTCACACTGCACATCTACCCTGCTCTGACCAGGTTTAATTACTGGCTTTCTAATTAAAACAAGAGTTAAGTCCTGCCCTTTCACCACAAAACACCACACTGCCATTTAAGGCTGATTTCAACAATGAGTTTTAGTTAACCTGGCTCGATTGAGTTAACTCTGGGTATGTAAAACCCGCTTTGTAGTACAGCCCACAGGTCTTTAAATAAGGCCAGCTAGGGTTCATAGCTCGAAGCATAATCTACAGGTCACCCCTCAGATGATTAGCATTTGCTTCTGCCTGGTAATCCAGCCTTTAAGCCTGTAAACCTACTAAAATTTGAGAATAAGGTGAAGGAACTGGCTCTTTGAGGCCACCTATGTATTTGTTACTTTATTGTTGGCTAACTTTCCCCCGCAGGGCATCAAAAAAGTTAACATGAACCTAAATTAATTTGCTAACTGATATGTCCAATGCTCACAGTCACAGTGACTCTTTACTTACCCTCTTGTCCATGAAAATACAGTCAGCCCGATGGTCTGTTGCAGTTGACTTTGGACATTTTGTTGCTCTCAAGAGAATCTCAATGTCAATGTATTCACTGCTGATCTAAATCACATAAACACGTTATATACAAAATTGCCTACAACTGTTTTAAAGGCAATATAACAAACAATAATCACCCAAAAAATGGCAAACTGTCACAGACTTGACTGCAGCAGATTCAGAGAGAAACTGTGAGAAGGTAAAATTGACCAGGGCTGAGATATACAACCATCACTTTCATTGTGAAGAGACATTAAGCATCATATGCATTGAAATTAAAACATCAAAATCAATGTGATACTCATTAGTTCAGCTTGCAGATGATGAAAGTTTCACACTTTTGTAAACACTTTCTCAGCAGTTACCTTCGGATGGCCCTGGATGTTATAGAAATTCATGTGCTGACGGGTTCCTTGATGAGCATTTTCGACTGCGAGTTTAATGGCCGTCTTGTGAGTGCAGGGAGACTGTGGTAATCTTGCTGGGCCTCTGTGGAGATAAGCAGAGCTCCATAAGCCAAAACCAGAAGCAGCAGGCGGGTCATCTTCCTCTCAGCTTTGAAGGGAGAAGCAGGACTGAGGACACTGATCTGTGGTCCCCTTATCCAGCACGTCCAGGGGCGTGTCCTTCACTCGAAACAAACAGACCTTTGAACAACATTGGAAAACTCTTCAGGATGAATTGAGGCAGGTGGTCAAGTGGGTTTATTGTTATTTCAGCAATATACACAGTACACAGTGAAAGGAAACATTGTTCCTCCTGGACCACGGTGCAACACAAAGAAGAAAAACAGAAACAACACAAGATGACACAAGTGCGGGCAAGATAGAACTATACAGAGTGAAAGGAGCACAAACAGAGGGAGAAAGTGCAAGATAAACACAAGAGCAACAATACAATACTACAGGACAAGACAGCGCAGTCAAGAACACAGAGTGCAGCCAGAGCTAACCTGAATAGGGGCATCAAGGTTGCCAGGCAGGCAGAGAAACAGAAAATAGAGGTCTACTTCACATACAACAACCCACAGTGGGTGTGGCAGGGAATACAACACATTACAAACTTCAAAGGCAACAACACCGTCACTGTTAACAGCAACGCCCTTTTAGCAAAGGAGCTAAACAGCTTCTTTGCTCGTCTGGAGGAACACAGAGCAGACATAGCCACACTGCCCCCTCCCCCAATCTCCAGCACTCACAGACTCCCTCTGCAGGAACACCACGCGAGAAGGCACATTGCATCTCTAGGTGTGTGGAGTTTAAGACAAGGCAAGTGATGCTACGATAATATAATTCCTTGGTAAGACCCCACCTAGAATATTGTGTGCGGGTTTGGTTACCATACCTTAAGAAGGACATTGCTGCCTTGGAAAAGGTGCAACGTAGGGCAACGAGAATGATTCCTGGTCTTAGAGGAATGTCTAATGAGGAGAGGTTAGCTGAGCTGAATCTGTTTAGCCTCGAGCAAAGGAGACTAAGGGGGGACATAATCCAGGTGTTTAAGATTCTAACAGGTCTGGATGCTGTTCAGCCAAATGGCTATTTCAATGTTAGTTTAAATACCAGAACTCGTGGCCATAAGTGGAAATTAGCTGGAGAACATTTTAAAACGAATTTGATGAAGCATTTCTGTACACAGCGTGTAGTTAGAGTATGGAATAGTCTTCCTGTTATTGTAACACAAGCTAAAACCCTGGGTTCTTTTAAATCAGAGCTAGATAAGATTTTTGAGCTATTAGCTAAGTTCTCCTCAAAGGAGCTTGATGGGCCGAATGGCCTCCTCTCATTTGTAAATCTCTTTGGTTCTTATGAGTCAGCTTACAGAGATGAGGTCCAGAAACTGATAGGTTGGAGTTCAGCAAACAATTTGGCACTAAACAGCACAAAGACAAAGGAATCACTGACTTCAGGAAGGATGGAGGCGACACTGGCCTGCCTAGATGGATGGATGGATGTTTTTATTGACATTGTAAGTACAATGAGATTTAGTTTGGAACGCGCCAGCAGCTACACAGTATATTTACAATTATATAGATTGTGAGGCATAAAATAAGGTGTGAGTAATATAACATAACGACATAATATAAGTAATCATTAATTAATCATTACAGATGGTATGAGGTGTGAACCGCTAGGCTGCTATGGCATGTTTGGTATCAAACCGATGGAAAATCACTCCAGTTTCCAAATCTGGTCAGTGGTTACCACGAAAGTGAATATATCAAAAGTTACACCAGCCTAACGAAAATCATCAATACAAGGGAAATCACTCTGGTCATAAATCTCAAAAGGACTGATACAGACCCCCTTCCGAAAGCCCGCCAAATGGATGGTCAGCCATTGGTCCAGGAGTCGAATTCCTGGTCACTCCTATTCACGAACTTTACACTATAAAACCTGGCACCTCAGAACAAAGCCAGGAGAGGAGAAACAGAAGGGAGGAGAAAACAAAAGACCATCAGCACGAAGAGAGGCAGAGAACATCAGCCCAAGAGAAGAGAAGCCCACAAGAAGCCCTCCTGAAGCCTATCAGTGAAGACCCAGCTGGACAGAGAACTGCAACCAAGCCCAAGCTTCACCAGGAGAGGGAATCAGAGGGGCTCCACTCCAACAACCGCTGCAAACACCGCGCCTCCCTGAGTGCCATCACCCATCAGCTCATCAGCCTCCGCAACCAACTGCCAAGACCCCCCCCCCCCCCCACTCTGCAACCAAGTAAACAAACTTCCTTTCATTTATAACAACCTAAACTCCTATTCACCTGCTATATTACTTTAGGACAGTATTTCCACAAATTGCTTGCTTTGCAGAACAGTATTTTCCCTTTTAAGGTTACTCATTTTAAATCTGGTCATTGCATTTTCATGATTACATTGTTTGTGTCCACTCCGTTATTTCGTGTTTATTGTTTGTTAGGTGTAATGTCTGTCTTATGTTAGTTATAGGAATAAATGCATGTCTTTTACACAACTTCAGCCTCCGTTCATTGAGTGCTCACAAGAATCCCTGCCTGTGCGATCTACGCTCTGAAACCTCAAATTCGCCTGAAATATCGCGAGACTCTCTCTCATTGGCCGTGAGGGGAGCTTCGCTACCGATCGTTTACATTACCTGGTGACGCAGCTCGTTGGACAAGCCTTCTATTCTAACCCAGGTTATTACGTGATACTGGTTATTAATGAGTTCCATTTAAGTCACACATTAACAGACTCACGGTGTTTCGCAATTGAGTTTGAGCCGACCATTCAGCCTAAAAATTGGTTAATAATCACAAGGCACAAGGTTTAAACTTATTCTGAGCACACAATTTAAACTTTTTATGACCGAACGTGCAGTGAAGAAGCGCTACTGTCAACTGGTTGCAAAAGTCGCACTCATGGCAATCTGAAGGCATTTAAGCGGGATCATATGGGCTTATTATAGTTATTTTTATTTCTATTATTAGTAGTTATATTATTTTGTTTTATTTTCGGTGATTTCATTGTAGTTCTTTCGTATTAAACTGCAGTAAACTTTAACCCTATGTCTGACGAGATTCTCAGATGTAGCGCTTTGTTTCCAGGTTCAATTCGGACGAGTGTCTCCGTTTCTATATATCCTGGGAGAGATCTCTCTATTAGCGAACGGGAATACTTGTTATGAGGTTCTAACCTAAATTATGTTGCGCTTGGACATAAGACCGATAGCTTAGTTACCTATCAGGATCATACTCGTATGTGTGTGCCTGCTTTAGACAAAGCAAGTTTAACACAACTTTGCGCTGTGAGCCAAGTGTGTGTCATTTAGAAATTGGGAGTCTCCTGTGCTTGAGACCCGCCGTGGTTAAGCACCATTTGCGACGAGATATAGTGCACTCACAATTTAAATCTGTCGCCGTAACGCGTGCGCCGTCTCGCTTCAGTAATTGTTTTAAGGGGTGATGACGAAGATGACGAATTTACTTTCCTGAAGAGGAGCAGGATGGGTCACGCGTTCTGTAAGATTTGTCTCCCACGGGGAAGGAACGATGTCAGTCGGCATGAAAAATCCAAGTCATTAGTGAATGACAGAGCCGCATGAGTGAACATGAAAAATTAATAGAAAATAAATGACAAATGGTTATTTTATATTTTATATATTTTATATATTTATATTTATATTATATTTTATATAATTTATATTATTTTATATTTCCTGTCTTAAAATGTAAGGGATACACATGGTCATTTCCGTTGTTTCCTGTTTCCTGCGAGAGTGATACTGACTGCTAGCGCGCGAACTTTGAAACCATAGATATCACCTAAATAATAATTCGAGTTAAGTCATTGGGAAAAAGCTTCGCAAGATTAATAATCCTCCAAAATAAATAAATAAAATTTCCCAGACCCCGACGGATTAATCACCTACGCAAGTACCGACCCACGATCTTCGTTCAATTAAGAAGGTGCTTCCAGCCTTACAGCCTCAGTTTACGTAAGTACAACGCCATGTCTACTGTTCCGTGTTCTGAGTGTAATATGTTTAGCTATTCTTCTCCAGTCATTAGCGGTATTTATACATGTGAGAAGTGTCAGTTAGTCGCTAGACTGACGGAGAAGATTGTAGTGTTAGAGGGACGTATCCGGACGTTACATAACATTCAGGAGAATGAGAGTTTTATTGACTCAGTATTAGCGGCTCCGGATATGTCCGCGATAGCCAGTAAGTCTCCCCCTGCTCCGGCAGCAGAGCCTTCGCAGCAAGGCGAGTGGGTGACGACCCGGCGGCATAGTCGCAAATCCAAACCAAACTTACACCGGCACCATTCGCCTATCCGCGTTTCCAACAGGTTCTCCCCACTCAGTGAAACTCCCACTGAGACGCCTGTTGAAAGTGCTCTAATAATTGGTGATTCTATTCTAAGAAACGTGAGAGTAGCGACTCCAGCGACCATTGTAAATTGTCTCCCGGGTGCCAGAGCGACCGACATCTCGGCAAATTTAAAAGTGCTGGCTAAAAGTAAACGTAAATACTCTCAGATAGTTATCCACGTCGGCACTAATGATGTCCGATTGAGGCAATCGGAGATCACAAAGGCAAATTTTAAAGAGGTGTGCAACATTGCGAAGAAGATGTGTGTGTCAGTAACGTGCTCTGTCCAGACTAAAAACTCAAGTCCAGACTAAAAACACACCTGTTTAGTTTAGCGTATAGGGACACTAGTTCTAGCCCTAGCTAACTCTTCACTCCCAGGCAGACCTGTAGTGTGAGGTGTAGAGCTGGGTGGGGATCGGTGCCATTGGCTTTGGATGAACTGGATTGTCAGTGCTGTCACTCTAGCTTTGCAATCTCTTGTGGAACTGGAGTGCTGACATTTCAGGGACTCCCCATGCCGGCATTCCCACTTGCCTCTCCCTCCTACTGATGCTGCCATAGCCATATCTGCCGGAGCTTGCAGATTGCACTTCATATTGTACTCACCTAGCTTTTAGCACTGCCAATAGCCTCCTCTACTATGCCTAATTGTACATTTTATTTCCCCTACTCCTCCTGGGGGTGATGCCTGGAGACCTCAATCTATCAAGATATCCAGCACACCCGACCACCACCAGTGACGTCCCTGCATCCAGCTCGCCGTTCTGATCTTCCATGTATGACCCGCTGCCTTACCTCTGGTTGCCTGGCAATTGGAAGAAGACTCGGCTTCGGCATTGGCTTATCTTCCTTGCTCTCCTCTCTCTATTTGACTATCCCTGCCGGCCCCTGGAGGATGGGCTTCCCCTTTGAGTCTGGTCCCTCTCAAGGTTTCTTCCTTCTAGGGAGTTTTTCCTTGCCACTGTCGCCTATGGCTTACTCACTGGGGGCTTTGGGTGAGGATACTGTAAAGCGCTTTGAGACAATGTAATGTTGTGATAATGCGCTATATAAAAATAAATTTGTTTGTTTGTTGTTGTTGATACTGGAGCCTGGTTGCGGTGGTGGGATGGCTCACGGCGGGTGCCGGAAAATTTCCTTTATTTTCAAATCCAAACCTTGACAGGTATGCTGCTGTTCCAAATCATGGGTGCATGTTACAAGTGCGGAACATATTTTAACTTAGTACTAACTTAGCATCATATTTGATCTGATTCGACTGAATATCCCAGGTTTCCATCTCTCATGCATCTGGTGTGACGTGTTTTCAGACTCTCAGGCTGGCGCAAAGAAATCTTACGGGAATTGAACGTCTCACTCCGGCCAGCTGACCAAAGTTGGTAACCTTGGTATTGTGTGTAGGAGATTCGGTATAACTATAATTTCGTTCTCCATTTACATGCCCGTAGTGTCTTTAAGTGTTATGTAGTTTTGCCTGAAACGCAAAAATAAAACAAAGCAATTAAAGCCGTAAGTGGCTCAAATTGTGCTGTAGCGATTGAAGAACTTTTGTCGGAAGTTGGATTCGAACCCACGCCTTACTTGGGAGAACAGAATACCAGAATAGAGTAGGTTAAGTCCAGCCTTGGCTTCCAAGCTGACGTTTTTCTACATATGTGCTTGTGTATCATGGACAGTAAGAGGGGGCAGGCAAGGAGAGAATTTCTCTCTTTGGGGATCAATAGAGTGTTGTTATTATAACGTCTAAAAAGTATGATGGTCTGTCGATAAATCAATAAGAAAATAAATGAAGTCGTTTTCGCGAACACGCTGGAAAAGCCAGGGGCCGGACCGACTGTAGGGGGCGTGGCCAGAGACAGCCATCTCAGGCTGTCAAGTCTCCCGTTTTGGCCGGGAAACTACCGTATTTTACTTCTCTTTCCCGCCGTCCTCCCGTATTAGTATTTTCCCGTAAATCTCCCTTATATTATATAGTTGCTGGATAGTGTTGTGGTAAGATCGCCGCCTTTCACACGGGAGACCGGGGTTCGAATCCCGGTTGTGGCCAAAAATATATTTTATATATTTTATATATTTATATTATATTTATATTATATTTTTTATATATCGTATTATATAGTTGCTGGATAGTGTAGTGGTAAGATCGCCGCCTTTCACACGGGAGACCGGGGTTCGAATCCCGGTTGTGGCCAGAAACAACTGCTATCACAACTAGAGATTGATGAGGTACAACACGATTGCTACGACAAGGGGGAGCCAGGACGACAGGTCAGGGGGGAGATATCATCATCCCCACATTCCGAGATTGGGTACCAAGCCCCATATATATTAGTAGGCTGAATACAAGAGCAGCTGACCTGAGAAATAAGAAATAAGCTAAGCTGGAAACCTGGACCCTCCGACCAAGAATCTCTAGCTGGATAGTGTAGTGTTAAAGTACATATATATTAGTAGGCTGAATACAAGAGCAGCTGACCTGAGAAATAAGAAATAAGCTAACCTGGACCCTCCGACCAAAAATAATAATATATATCTACGGGAACGAGAAAGCAGAGAACAAGAACAAGATTTGTAAATGTAAGATTTGAAGGCATGAAAAATAGAATAGTTCTCGTCATTAGTGAACATGTGTCTCGTCATTGTGTATCATGGACAGTAAGAGGGGGATCAATTATAACGTCTAAAAAGTAGATAAATCAATAAAGTCTGTCGATAAATCAATCAGATAAATAATGAAGTCGTTTTCGCGAACACGCTGGAAAAGCCAGGGTGTAGGGGGCGTGGCCAGAGACAGCCTGCTGACCATCTCAGGCTGTCAAGTCTCCCGTTTTGGCCGGGAAACTACCGTATTTTACTTCTCTTTCCCGCCGTCCTCCCGTATTAGTATTTTCCCGTAAATCTCCCTTATATTATATAGTTGCTGGATAGTGTAGTGGTAAGATCGCCGCCTTTCACACGGGAGACCGGGGTTCGAATCCCGGTTGTGGCCAAAAATATATTTTATATATTTTATATATTTATATTTATATTATATTTTATATAATTTATATTATTTTATATTTCCTGTCTTAAAATGTAAGGGATACTGGAGCCTGGTTGCGGTGGTGGGATGGCTCACGGCGGGTGCCGGAAAATTTCCTTTATTTTCAAATCCAAACCTTGACAGGTATGCTGCTGTTCCAAATCATGGGTGCATGTTACAAGTGCGGAACATATTTTAACTTAGTACTAACTTAGCATCATATTTGATCTGATTCGACTGAATATCCCAGGTTTCCATCTCTCATGCATCTGGTGTGACGTGTTTTCAGACTCTCAGGCTGGCGCCTGAGAAACGTCTCACTCCGGCCAGCTGACCAAAGTTGGTAACCTTGGTATTGTGTGTAGGAGATTCGGTATAACTATAATTTCGTTCTCCATTTGCATGCCCGAAGTGTCTTTAAGTGTTATGTAGTTTTGCCTGAAACGCAAAAATAAAACAAAGCAATTAAAGCCGATCAGTGGCTCAAATTGTGCTGTAGCGATTGAAGAACTTTTGTCGGAAGTTGGATTCGAACTTGGGATGCCTTACTTGGGAGAACAGAATACCAGAATAGAGTAGGTTAAGTCCAGCCTTGGCTTCCAAGCTGACGTTTTTCTACATATGTGCTTGTGTATCATGGACAGTAAGAGGGGGCAGGCAAGGAGAGAATTTCTCTCTTTGGGGATCAATAGAGTGTTGTTATTATAACGTCTAAAAAGTATGATGGTCTGTCGATAAATCAATAACAATATCAATGAAGTCAATGTTTATCTAAAGGAATCAGAATTCAGGAAAAGCCAGGGGCCGGACCGAGTGTAGGGGGCGTGGCCAGAGACAGCCTGCTGACTGTTCCAAATCATGGGTGCATGTTACAAGTCCGGAACATATTTTAACTTAGTACTAACTTAGCATCATATTTGATCTGATTCGACTGAATATCCCAGGTTTCCATCTCTCATGCATCTGGTGTGACGTGTTTTCAGACTCTCAGGCTGGCGCAAAGAAATCTTACGGGAATTGAACGTCTCACTCCGGTCAGCTGACCAAAGTTGGTAACCTTGGTATTGTGTGTAGGAGATTCGGTATAACTATAATTTCGTTCTCCATTTACATGCCCGTAGTGTCTTTAACCGGCTGCACAAACTGGATCCGCCTCCATTACGACACAACTTTGCCCTTATTGGCTTAAGAATTTAGTCACATACATGACGTATATCTGCTATTTCTCCCGAGAAGCAGGTAAAGCAGTGGTAACTGCTTTGTAGTTAATTTACCTGGTAAAATTAAGTTTAAATAAATGATATAAATACTGTAATAGTACTCGTGAGCTTTGTTTATTTGTTATTAGTTATTGTAATGTTGCGCTGCTTTATTTGTTTAATCGTCTAGTCTGTGGAGACATTCAAGTTAATCAAATAAGAATTGCACTGTACACTGTACATGACCATAAAAACTTTGTATCCTTGAAATAAATGTTTTTGATCTTTTCCTTGGCAGTTATCTTTTTACACAGGGCCTCTATGTACACGATAGTTTTTTTTTTCACGACTAACAGTATGGATCAGGAGTTGGTTATTGTAAAAGAAGTAATGTGCATGCAGGTGATATTTGTATAGATTTATCCACACCCTTGTAGCAGTGCTGCCATTGCAGTCAGATCTCGCAAACTAGGAGTATTAGTTGTCTTTATTTCTCTTTATTTCTTGACGCCAACCCTCTCCATTAATCCGGGCTTGGGACTGGCACCTACCTGAGCTGGCTTGCTCCCTTAAGTGGCTGGGTTAGGCTAAACTATATATATATATTTACCAAGACTACAATAAAACATCTCGAAATGTGTAGTCTAGCAAAACGCAGTTTAAAGAAGGTAGCCTACCTGGCGAAATTGCAAACAAATTAAGGGCGTTAGGCAGCCTTTAGATCCTACCCATCATGCACTGCAGTTTTTTGCTAATTCCTCAAATGGAAAACTGTCCATCCATCCATCCATCCATTTTCCAAACCGCTTATCCTACTGGATCGCGGGGGGTCTGGAGCCTATCCCGGAAGCAATGGGCACGAGACAGGGAACAACTCAGGATGGCGGGCCAGCCCATCGCAGGGCACACTCACACACTATTCACTCACGCATACACTCCTATGGGCAATTTAGCAACTCCAATTAGCCTCAGCATGTTTTTGGACTGTGGGGGAAACCAGAGTACCCGGAGGAAACCCCACGATGACATGGGTAGAACATGCAAACTCCACACACATGTGACCCAGGTGGAGACTCGAACCCGGGCCCTAGAGGTGTGAGGCAACAGTGCTAACCACTGCACCACCATGCTGCCCCCTAAATGGAAAACCATTAAATACAAAAGGAAAACAAAAGTGCTGTAAGACTGTATACTTATGTGTATGTTAGTAAAGGCTGTAGCTGACACAACGGACCCCACTAATTAGAAAGGGGTAATTGTACACATGTGGCATCCAGTATGTTCTTCTATAACAGTTTTTAAAAAAAAAAAAAAAAACTCACATTACACAAATTGGCACTATCAAAACGAGGATTATGGGGAAAATGGGGACTGTGATGGAGATTACATACACGTAGGCATGGTATTTAGTTTTTTTTAATCTGGTCACCTTCCAGAGTAATTGTAAACTAAAACCATCTTCACCCTATTTGATTCTTTATAAATGGACAATCAGTCGTGCAGTAAATGGGGGTATAGAGAGACACAGAGCTTGTCTAACAAGAAACCCTGGGAAGCTAACATTAATAGGGTGGGTATGGATAGCAAAACCATTGATACAGATTACAGATTTATATCTCACCTGAACCCTGGCGGGCTCCGTGCCAATAGGGGTTGGGATTAGGGTTAGTTAACTTAAGTAGTAATATTGATGTGTATATTCTCCTATTCTCCAGTCAGTGAATCGTGAAACGTAATGTTAATATGTTTCTATACCTATATGTTCTGCTTAAAAACCCATAAAGGCAAGCACAGTGTTTAGACATTCTGTTACTTAGACTAGTAAACACTAAGATCCTTCAGCTTTCAATTAACCTGACACAACAGTCTAAACAACAAATGTGTGCCATGTCATTTGTCATCTTTACATCTTGTATCCTTTATATGGTAATTGGATTTTCAAGGTGGAATTGCAGGTCGATCATTTTAAGGATCTAGATGTAAACCTCCCTGGTGTTGCTTTAATATTTTTTTTGCACAATTTGCTTCACACACTTCCTCCAGCAGAGAAGCTTACAATACTACACCCCACCAAATGACTGGATGATGCCTTTTTATTTAAGGTCTGGCTGTGAGCCTCGATTACCGATACACTATCTTCAGGCTCCTGCCGGGATCAGTCAGTATGGTGGACCTTTGGAGGAATGGGTACAAAACCATCAGGAAAGTTTGCAGGTGCTTCAAGAGTATGTGAAGGCTTAGTTGGAGGAACAAGCCACACCACGAAATCGGAAACACAATGAGTTGGTTAATGATTAGGGGTTTGATGAAGGTCAGCTGGTGTGTTTGCGGAACCATGTTCGAGGTAAAATACAGGATCATTGGGATGCCTGTTTGTATATGGTAGTTCGGTGTCCCCAAGATCAGGGTGCAGTTTACTCTGCAACTCCAATGGAGGGGGACGGGGTTGTCCGTCAAGTTCACCGAACAGAGTTGCGTCCAGTACCACAGGGGGTTGTTATGTCAGGGGAAGATGTTCTGGTAATGTCTCCTGAGTCTGGGTTGCCCACAGGGGCAACAGAAATGGAATCGGATGAGGACTCTGTGATTTTACGGGGACAGGGCTGGTGGGAGGGGTCGCAATAGAGCATCCACAAGTAGGCCTCGTATAATGGAGGAGGTTATGTCCCCCCCGAGGTGTAGAGACCAGTTAAACGTTCGGTGAGGTCCACCACTGGTCATCATACCAACCCTTATAAGTTACCACGGTCAGTGAATGATCGTTCGGTTGGGGAGGAAGACCAGTGGTTTGGGGATAGAATTCTTAGCTGTGATCGTTGGGTCATCAATTTCATTTTGGGGGATGGATTGTAGCCAGGCAATTATAGGCAGGTATAGGAACTGCAGTTCGGACTGGAGGCATAGCCGGGGCGAGATGGCTGTGCATGTTCCGATGGTAGGGCATATTGGCAAAGGAGCAGGCACGGGAAAGACAGGCAGGGTCCTGATAGATTTGGTGGAGCATCGGCGGGCATATTGAATTTGCAGTGTAGCAGCCTTTCTGTTTGCTTGTTTCAGGGGTGAACAATCTTATCCGCAAAGGGCCGGTGTGTATGCAGGTTTTCGCTGCAACTCCCTAATTAGATTTCTAATTAGAGGACTGATTAGCTGAAGAGTCCTCATACCTGGTTTTGAAGAGCTGACCTAAAGGTTACCCCAAAAACCTGTTTTTTTTTTTGTTTGAATGGGGCAGTGAGTCATGGGGTAAACTACTGTTCTTTAGGGGTTTTCAAGGTGGAATTACGGGTCGATAATTTTAAGGATCAGGTTGTAAACCTCCCTGGTGTTGCTTTAATATGTTTTATCTGAGGTTGTATCGTGTATTATCAAGCCAGCCGGCTTAGTGGCCTCGGGAGCGGGGTTTAGTGGGAGCAGCTGGCTAGTTTTATTTTCTTTTTTGTTTGTGTCTTTTTCTTTGTTGTATGTATATTTTGGGTTCATTATTAGGCAGGCTGGGCCTTTTGGCACCTGTAGTCTGGGTGCTGGATTGCCCATAGGGGTCTTTTTTATTGCTGTGATTTGCTGTGTCATTCACTAGTGTGATTTGTGCTGGATGTGTTTTTAAGGTTGTGCTGTGGCGTGTACCTGAGCAAACTTTGGGCAACCTGTTCTCTTGTTGGCTTTATTGACAAAGGGTGGATTAGTCTAATTACGGCCTGCTACAAATAGCTGCATATAACGTATAAAAAAAATCACCTTATGGGTGCTCCGTAGGGTAGCAAGATCTTGAGTTTTTTTTACAGTACTCGGGTACGTTTTAAAATTTTCGACCAATCAGCAAACATTATTCTGACAGCATAGCTGGGAAACCAATGAAAAGTGAGTGCAACGTTCTAGAACTTGACTTCGGGTTGACGCTCCCTATAAAAGAGCTGGGTACTGCTTCAAGGCGTTCAGTTGGCGCTACCTCCTGATAGAGTAGCACTGTACGGCTCTTGTTCCGTAAAACAACATCAAAAGGATGAAAAAAAAAACAATATTTAAAGAAGACGAAAAAAATCAATTTTTAAAGAAGACGAAAAAAACATCGTCTAAAAAAATAAGCCAAAAAAATAATATCCGAAGAAGGAAAAACATGCAAAGTAAAAAAAAACAAACAAAAATAAAAAACAATATCCAAAGAAGAAGGAAAAAAACATCCAAAGGGAGAAAAGAAGAACTGAAGGGCCAACGAGGTAGGAGGAAATACAAATTTCGTTTCAGCACCGTTGGAGTGCCAAGCCGTGAAAAGCATTTGGCCAGAAGACAAGGTAAGTGTTGTATCTGTTATTTTAAAACAGCGCTTTTCAAAATGCTGCTTTATAATCGTTTGAGATCGTTAGCCAGTGTGACAGCTGAAGGCTTTTTGAGTTTACCAACATAAAGTTTTATTTCTGTATTAGGACATTGTCAGGAACAATGATGTGTTCATCGCTATGATGTGGTCAAAAAGCGATGCATTGAATCTTAGAAACATTTGTGATTTTTCAAACGATGCTTTTCCTTTTATTTAATCAGTAAAATTTCCATCGGTTTTATATAGTGCCCCTTGAAATATGTCTTTAGCTCATTTTCCGGGCATTTTACTAGAATGCATCCTGAGAAATACACAAGCTCTGCTGCATTTCCGTGCCTCGATGTTTAGTGCCGAGTATAATTGTTGCAGTTGCCTTTTATATATTCCATGAGACCTGTTGGTACCAAGAGAAGTGTGAGACTGTCAGGGTGAATTTATCATACAATCGCACGCATAAATACCTGAGGGTTGCCAGTCCTTTTGCGTTGTTACAGGAGGACTAGAGCTGACGAGTGTGTTTCTACACACTATCAAGGGCATTGTAGTACAGTTTTCTCAGGTGGGAGAATGCTGCCGATCTCCTATTTGACAATACAGCCCTTGATATATTAGAATATTACAGAACTAGAAGCCTTTTGCAAGGAAGAATGTGAGAAAATCCCAAGTACAAGAACTGAAAGCCTTTCAGCTGGCTATAAGAAGCGCTTGTAAGCTGTGATATCTGGCAGAGGAGGTGTTACTAAGTACTGATTACGTAGGGTGCCCAAACTTTTGCAGAGTGCCATAATAATGTTTTTATTTTGTAATTTTGTTCAATTTATGGCATAAAAAGTAACTATTCATCAATGTTTGCTGAAAATATTGTGTATTTTTCCCCCAGTTCCTAAAGAGACTGTATTAACTGATATTGTTGCTTTTGTAATTGAAAAGATGTTATTTGTCAAGGGGTGCCAAACCTTTGCATAAGACTGTACACAGTGTGTGTATGTGTTTATGTGAGTGTGTGTCTGTGTGTGTGTGTGTATATATATATATATATGTGTGTGTGTGTATATATTTCTGTATATGCATGTGTATATATATATTTATATATAGTTCACACACATTCAAACTTATTTGAATACACATTCAAAATTATTTTTATTATTATTATTTTCGTTTTTTTTTTTTTTTTGTGTTTTAAAATTTTTTATTTTTGCAATGGAAATAAAAATAAAGCAGTCCTCCGTAGAGGAGGGGTGGTGGAGGGAATATATATATATATATACATATATATAAAATAATTGTCACACAACTGGGGTGACATGCCTTTCCTGCTCACCCAATTTTAGTGCACTTTAGTTATGCATAATGACCTTCTAGTCTCGATACACCCATATATATATATGTATATATATATATAGTTTTTTTTTTTTTTTTTTTTGCAATAGACAATAAAAATAACGCAGTTCTCCGTAAAGGAGGGATGGTGGATGGAATATATATATACATATATATAAAATAATTGTCACACAACCTGGGTGACATGCCTTGCCTGCTCACCCAGTTTTAGTGCACCTTAGTTATTCATAATGACCATCTAGTCTCGATACACCCATAAATATATATGTATATATATATAGTTTTTTTTGTTTTTTTTTTTGCAAAAGACAATAAAAATAACGCAGTTCTCCATAAAGGAGGGATGGTGGATGGAATATATATATACATATATATAAAATAATTGTCACACAACTTGGGTGACATGCCTTGCCTGCTCACCCAATTTTAGTGCAACTTAGTTATCCATAATGACCAACTAGTCTCGATACACCCATATATATATATATATGTACATATATATATAGTTTTTTTATTAGCAATAGAAAAGAAAAATAACGCAGTTCTCCGTAAAGGAGGGATGGTGGATGGAATATATATATATATATATACATTTATATAAAATAATTGTCACACAACCTGGGTGACATGCCTTGCCTGCTCACCCAATTTTAGTGCACCTTAGTTATCCATACTGACCATCTAGTCTCGACACACCCATATATATATATATATATATATATATATATATGTATATATATAGATATTTTTTCTTTTTCTTGTGTTTTTTTTTCGCAATGGATATTAAAAATAAAGCAGTCCTCCGTAAAGGAGGGGTGGTGGAGGGAATATATATATACATATATATATAAAATAATTGTCACACAACCTGGGTGACATGCCTTGCCTGCTCACCCAATTTTAGTGCAACTTAGTTATCCATAATGACCAACTAGTCTCGATACACCCATATATATATATATATATATGTACATATATATAGTTTTTTTATTAGCAATAGAAAAGAAAAATAACGCAGTTCTCCGTAAAGGAGGGATGGTGGATGGAATATATATATATATATATATATATATATATATATATATATATATATATATATATATACATTTATATAAAATAATTGTCACACAACCTGGGTGACATGCCTTGCCTGCTCACCCAATTTTAGTGCACTTTAGTTATCCATACTGACCATCTAGTCTCGACACACCCATATATATATATATATATATATATATATATATATATATATATATATGTATATATATATAGATATTTTTTCTTTTTCTTGTGTTTTTTTTTCGCAATGGATATTAAAAATAAAGCAGTCCTCCGTAAAGGAGGGGTGGTGGAGGGAATATATATATACATATATATATAAAATAATTGTCACACAACCTGGGTGACATGCCTTGCCTGCTCACCCAATTTTAGTGCAACTTAGTTATCCATAATGACCAACTAGTCTCGATACACCCATATATATATATATATATGTACATATATATAGTTTTTTTATTAGCAATAGAAAAGAAAAATAACGCAGTTCTCCGTAAAGGAGGGATGGTGGATGGAATATATATATATATATATATATATATATATATATATATATATATACATTTATATAAAATAATTGTCACACAACCTGGGTGACATGCCTTGCCTGCTCACCCAATTTTAGTGCACTTTAGTTATCCATACTGACCATCTAGTCTCGACACACCCATATATATATATATATATATATATATATATATATATGTATATATATAGATATTTTTTCTTTTTCTTGTGTTTTTTTTTCGCAATGGATATTAAAAATAAAGCAGTCCTCCGTAAAGGAGGGATGGTGGATGGAATATATATATAAAATAATTGTCACACAACCGGGGTGACATGCCTTGCCTGCTCACCCAATTTTAGTGCACCTTAGTTATTCATAATGACCATCTAGTCTCGATACACCCATAAATATATATGTATATATATATAGTTTTTTTATTAGCAATAGAAAAGAAAAATAACGCAGTTCTCCGTAAAGGAGGGATGGTGGATGGAATATATATATATATATATACATTTATATAAAATAATTGTCACACAACCTGGGTGACATGCCTTGCCTGCTCACCCAATTTTAGTGCACTTTAGTTATCCATAATGACCATCTAGTCTCGATACACCCATGAATATATATGTATATATATATATATATATATATATATATATATATAGTTTTTCTGTTTTTTTTTTGCAATAGACAATAAAAATAACGCAGTTCTCCGTAAAGGAGGGATGGTGGATGGAATATGTATATGCATATATATAAAATAATTGTCACACAACCTGGGTGACATGCCTTGCCTGCTCACCCAATTTTAGTGCACCTCAGTTATCCATACTGACCATCTAGTCTCGACACACCCATATATATATATATATAATATATATATATATATGTATATATATAGATATTTTTTCTTTTTCTTGTGTTTTTTTTTCGCAATGGATATTAAAAATAAAGCAGTCCTCCGTAAAGGAGGGGTGGTGGAGGGAATATATATATACATTTATATAAAATAATTGTCACACAACTGGGGTGACATGCCTTGCCTGCTCACCCAATTTTAGTGCACCTTAGTTATCCATAATGACCAACTAGTCTCGATACACCCATAAATATATATGTATATATATAGTTTTTTTTTTTTCGCAATGGACAATAAAAATAACGCAGTTCTCCGTAAAGGAGGGATGGTGGATGGAATATATATATAAAATAATTGTCACACAACCGGGGTGACATGCCTTGCCTGCTCACCCAATTTTAGTGCACCTTAGTTATTCATAATGACCATCTAGTCTCGATACACCCATAAATATATATGTATATATATGTATTGTTTTTTTTTTTTTTTTTTTTTGCAATAGACAATAAAAATAGCGCAGTTCTCCATAAAGGAGGGATGGTGGATGGAATATATATATACATATATATAAAATAATTGTCACACAACCTGGGTGACATGCCTTGCCTGCTCACCCAATTTTAGTGCAACTTAGTTATCCATAATGACCAACTAGTCTCGATACACCCATATATATATATATGTACATATATATAGTTTTTTTATTAGCAATAGAAAAGAAAAATAACACAGTTCTCCGTAAAGGAGGGATGGTGGATGGAATATATATATATATATATATATATATATATATATATATATATATATATATACATTTATATAAAATAATTGTCACACAACCTGGGTGACATGCCTTGCCTGCTCACCCAATTTTAGTGCACTTTAGTTATCCATACTGACCATCTAGTCTCGACACACCCATATATATATATATATATATATATATATGTATATATATAGATATTTTTTCTTTTTCTTGTGTTTTTTTTTCGCAATGGATATTAAAAATAAAGCAGTCCTCCGTAAAGGAGGGATGGTGGATGGAATATATATATAAAATAATTGTCACACAACCGGGGTGACATGCCTTGCCTGCTCACCCAATTTTAGTGCACCTTAGTTATTCATAATGACCATCTAGTCTCGATACACCCATAAATATATATGTATATATATATAGTTTTTTTATTAGCAATAAAAAAGAAAAATAACGCAGTTCTCCGTAAAGGAGGGATGGTGGATGGAATATATATATATATATATATATATATATATATATACATTTATATAAAATAATTGTCACACAACCTGGGTGACATGCCTTGCCTGCTCACCCAATTTTAGTGCACTTTAGTTATCCAGAATGACCATCTAGTCTCGATACACCCATGAATATATATGTATATATATATATATATATATATATATATATATATATATATATATATAGTTTTTCTGTTTTTTTTTTGCAATAGACAATAAAAATAACGCAGTTCTCCATAAAGGAGGGATGGTGGATGGAATATGTATATGCATATATATAAAATAATTGTCACACAACCTGGGTGACATGCCTTGCCTGCTCACCCAATTTTAGTGCACCTTAGTTATCCATACTGACCATCTAGTCTCGATACACCCATATATATATATATATATATATATATATATATATATATATATATTATATATATATATATATATGTACATATATATAGTTTTTTTATTAGCAATAGAAAAGAAAAATAACGCAGTTCTCCGTAAAGGAGGGATGGTGGATGGAATATATATATATATATATACATTTATATAAAATAATTGTCACACAACCTGGGTGACATGCCTTGCCTGCTCACCCAGTTTTAGTGCACCTTAGTTATCCATAATGACCATCTAGTCTCGATACACCCATAAATATATATGTATATATATATATATATATATATATAGTTTTTTTATTTTTTTCGTAATGGACAATAAAAATAACGCAGTTCTCCGTAAAGGAGGGATGGTGGATGGAATATATATATACATATATACATTTATATAAAATAATTGTCACACAACCTGGGTGACATGCCTTGCCTGCTCACCCAGTTTTAGTGCACCTTAGTTATCCATACTGACCATCTAGTCTCGATACACCCATAAATATATATACTGAACAAAAATATAAACGCAACACTCTTGTTTCTGCTCCCATTTTTCATGAGATGGACTTAAAGACCTACAATTCATTCCAGATACACAATATTACCATTTCTCTCAAACATTTCTCACAAATCAGTCTAAATGTGTGATAGTGAGCACTTCTGCTTTGCTGAGATAATCCATCCCACCTCACAGGTGTGCCACATCAAGATGCTGATCTGACATCATGGGTAGTGCACAGGTGTACCTTATACTGCCCACAATAAAAGGCCACCCTGGAATGTGCAGTTTTTTGCTTTATTGGGGGTCTGGGGACTCAGAACCGGTCAGTATCTGGTGTGACCACCATTTGCCTCATACAATGCAACACATCTTCTTCGCATAGAGTTTATCAGATTGTCAATTGTGGCCTGTGGAATGTTGGTCCACTCCTCTTCAATGGCTGTGCGAAGTTGTTGGATATTAGTGGGAACTGGTACACGCTGTCGTATACGCCGGTCAAGCACATCCCAAACATGCTCAACGGGTGACATGTCCGGTGAGTATGCTGGCCATGCAAGAACTGGGACATTTTCAGCTTCCAAGAACTGTGTACAGATCCTTGCAACATGGGGCCGTGCATCATCTGTCTGAGTGGCTGGTCTCAGACGATCTTGGAGGTGAACCTGCTGGATGTGGAGGTCCTGGGCTGGTGTGGTTACACGTGGTCTGCGGTTGTGAGGCCGGTTGGATGTACTGCCATATTCTCTGAAACGCCTTTGGAGACGGCTTATGGTTGAGAAATGAACATTCAATGCACGAGCAACAGATCTGGTTGACATTCCTGCTGTCAGCATGCCAATTGCACGCTCCCTCAATGCTTGTGGCATCTGTGGCATTTTGCTGTGAGACAAAACTGCACATTCCAGGGTGGCCTTTTATTGTGGGCAGTATAAGGTACACCTGTGCACTACCCATGATGTCAGATCAGCATCTTGATGTGGCACACCTGTGAGGTGGGATGGATTATCTCAGCAAAGCAGAAGTGCTCACTATCACACATTTAGACTGATTTGTGAGAAATGTTTGAGAGAAATGGTAATATTGTGTATCTGGAATGAATTGTAGATCTTTAAGTCCATCTCATGAAAAATGGGAGCAAAAACAAAAGTGTTGCGTTTATATTTTTGTTCAGTGTATGTATATGTATACATATAGTTTTTTTTGTGTTTGTGAAAACGGGTCTTTAATCGGGGAAACGGAGCGGGTAGAGCAGGACGGAACGCAGGCATTGACAAACTACAATGACGGACAGGGCAAACAGGTAAGACCAGGACTTAAAATAGGTCATGACTAATCAAAGTAATCGGGCAAAGCAGGAGACGATCAGGGAAGCACACGTGGGTAATCAGGGGGCGTGGCACACACGAGGAGCGGACAAGCCGGGCATATATGTATATCTATATAAAACCTCATTAATGAGGGACAGGGAACAGAACGGACAGACAGAACTGGCACAGGGGAAGGAGCCAGGACAAGACTTGACATAAGACAGGAAAGGCAGAGAAACAGATCAGAAAGGGGGACACGGAGGGAACAGGCAGGACAAAAGGACCGGGAGTGAACGAAGGGAACATCGGGGAAAGAGGAGCAGAAGCCAGAGGGACGAGGGACAAAGAGAGGAGGGACAGAGACAGGAGGAACAAAGCGAGGGGGAGCAGAGGCAGGAGGGACAAAGACGGGAGGCCAGGGAGAGAAGGAGGGGGAACCAAGAGGAGCCCGAGGGAGACCCAGCGGGCGACGGGAGGCAGCCGGAAGGGCTGCAGGCGGCCGGGAGGCCGGAGCCGGAGGGGCCGAGGAGACGGGGTGAGGGACAGACGCAGGGACGAAGGAGGGAGTCGGAGGGGAGACCAGGGAAGGGGACGAAGGAGCTGGAAGGGACCCTGGCGAGGGCAAGGAGAGAGGGGGAGCCGCAGCAGACGGCGACGTCCTCCGACACGCCAGAGCGGGAGGACCAGCAGGCGAATGAGGAGCCGCCGTCGGGGGGCCCGCAGGCAACCGATAAGACGCCGGAGGAGGGACCGAGGCAGGGCGACGAGGCCGCGGAGGGGGACCCGCAGACGACAGCCGACCCGGAGGGCCAGGACCCGCAGGTGCCGACCAAGCCCTAGCGCCGGCGAGGGAGGGCGAGCCAGGGGGCTGGGCGGGTGGGACCCCAGCCGTGCGTCTGTGTCCTCTCCCCTTATGGGACACAGACATAAGGACCTGCGGCCGGGGTCGGGCTCGTCGGGGTGAGGGTACCAGAGTCACAGGGGGAGAAGGGACTGGAGTGGGGCCAGGGACTGGAGCTGCAGGCTGCAGAGGGGGCGCCTGCCCGGGAGCTGCAGGCAGGGAAAGCGCCTCGGACGTGGGCGCGGTAGCTGCAGGCAGCGGAGACGGCTGCTCGGGCTCTGGGGCCGCAGGGGGCACTTATTTTATTATATAAAATAAGTGTCACACAACCGGGGTGACATGCCTTGCCTGCTTGTGGGATGAGGAAGACTCAGGGACTGGAAATGGGATTAAAACTGAAGATGTGCTCATTCCTTTGTGTATTTACAAATTTTCCTTCCGTCAGACATGAGGAGTTTGCTGCTATATTTGGCACTAATAGAGATTCTGATGCTGCTATTTTTATTGTCTATTAGTTTGTTATTATTTACAAGTTCTGTTGTGTTTTTGCATTTTTCTCTTCTGGTTAATTAACTGCTGTCTGTTTGCTGTGAAGTATGAGTGTGGTGAGTAAGACTCAGGGACTGGAAGTGGGATTACAACTAAAGATAACATGCTTATTCCTTTTTGTATTGTTTACAAATTTCCTTCCGTCAAACATGAGGAGTTTGCTGCTATATTGTGCACTAACAGAGATTCTGATGCTGCTATTTTTATTGTTTATAAATGTGTTATTGTTTCCAAGTTGAGTATTCAATAAATGCTAAATTGAGAAATTTTGTGTATCGTTTGTTATTATTAGTGTGATATTTTACCATGCAAATAGAGGGGAAAACGTCCAATTATCGGCCAAAAAAAATCAGCAGCATATATCGGCCATCGCCTGACCCTTGACTTGAAAAACCCATATCGGTCGACCTCTAGTAACAGTACATTCTGTCCAATTCATCCATCGAGTTAAGTCACACACCCACTTGAGGGGGCACTCCGGCAGACGTGAGGATGGGGATGTTCTTTCCGCTATAACATCCACTGCAGAAGTACATCTCGCTCCTGTTCACAGGGCTTACTTCAATGATGAAGCAGGGCTGGTTGTCTGGACAAGAAGTTGTCCTGCTGCTGGGTCTCGGTGCCGTTTTTCCACCTAAGCTTGAAGGTGGAAATGTGTTCCAACTTGGTCCCTGGGACTGCAGCATAGCCAAACATCGCGAGCAGCGTCGGCCACACCCACCACCAGAACCATCACACCGTCCTATACACATAAAGAAGAACTAAAACATAGAGTGTTGTGACAATCTATGCGTTAATGTTTGGCAGCATAGGTGATTCATTAAAATTATACCGAAGAATGGAAAATGTGATATTTAGAATATTTTTTGCCATTTAGTAGCTAATTTAAGCACTTACCCAATGCCTCAATTTGTTTTAGGTCAGTAATGTCTGAGCCAAAAGAATGAATGTATGAATTTAATACAATTCACCCACTCCCACCCACACACAAATCTGAAATTCAATTTAAGACACTTCTTAAACATTAGTGCATTAACAAAAAAGGAAAATCTTAAGAGATTCAGTAGGATTTTCTATGTTAGACTTAAGCTAATAGTTCAATAGTTTTTACATATTTCAATATACCAATTTGACTTTAATGTTGAAACAGATGCTAAAACATGGAATAATTTCATAACTAGAGAAACATGTTATTCACAAACACTAGCAAAGGTAGCTTATAGTTAAGCTTACTTAAGTCAGCAAGTCAGGCTACAGTGTGTAAGAATAGTCGTAAACGATAATTTGTCTCAGTCTTACATGACAGAATAAGTAAACAGAAAATATAAAATGGCTGAAACAGCGTCATTAACGCCAGCTACAGTAGAGGCGCAGAAAAGGTGTCATGACTGAAGTATTCCCAAACTCTGGAAGACCGTATGCGAGCCTTTTTTGCCGCGTGTTTCTCCAGAGGCTCCGGAGCTCCGCTGGTTGACACAGCCATGTTGGTTCATGTGCAGGGGGACGAGCGGCAAATTTCTTTTTTGCAGGGTGGTAGGTGATGTCTCATTAATATTTATGAGAGAAGTGCTACATGATTGGCCAGTGCATGCCTTACAAAATGGTGCGGCACTGCATCCAAGCCTGCGGCACTCAGAGTCACAAATACAGTGGAAACCATTTGTAGTAATTACGTCTGTCTGGCTGATTTCCAACTAATTGATATTTGTATATTTATTACATGAATATAAGGTAATATAAGGTAATAGAAGAGGTATTTAATGGTTTTCCATCTGAGGAATTTGCAAAAAACTGCAGTGCATGATGGGTCGGACCTAAAGGCTGCCTTAACGTCCTCATCTGTATGACGACATACATCAAGACTAGGAAGGTGCATAATGTTCATGTCTGGTTGCGTTTGTTGGTCCAGAAAGTAATTCAATTTCGCCATGTAGGTTACGTTCTTAAAAACTGCTTGGATATAGCCCGATTATATGCTGTGGGCCTTTTAATTTCTTTGTTTACCAGGTAGGCTACCTTCTTTAAACTGCGTTTTGTTAGACTACATATTTAGGGAGGTCTTTATAAATTTATAGTAGTCTTCATAAATATGTACATAGTTTAGCCTAACCCAGCCACTTAAGGGAGAAAGCCAGCTCAACTAGGTGTCGGTCCCAAGCCCGGATTAATGGGGAGGGTTGGCGTCAAGAAATAAAGAGACTGTATCTTCACTGCATGACTGATGTCAAAATGTGTGAAATATGTGGTTGTATTAATAAATGCATTAAAGTAGGTTAATGATTCTGTGCTGTCTAAATTGTATAGAAAATTTCTACGTATAGCCAAACAAATCTCCTCCTGTTTGAAAAGGCATAGAAAAAGCAATTTAGCCACTAAAACTTTACAGTTTTTGTGAGGGACAGTCGAATTCTCTCGTTTCTCTCGTCAAGTTTTTTTGTGATCCTGCACCTACACTTTGCCGGCCCCAGGAGGATGGGCTCCCCCTTTGAGTTTGGTCCCTCCCAAGGTTTCTTCCTTCTTGGGAGTTTTTCCATGCTATCGGCGCCTATGGCTTACTCACTGGGGGCTTTGGGTGGGCATGATATAAAGCAAAGCATTTTCCCTCCCAGTTTCCTCCTCTGGTCCACATTGCAGGACCATCAGCCATCAGAAACAGCCAGACGGTCTCCTTCAGCTTCTTTAGTGTCCTTGGAAGCCAAGGCAGTTTTAGGTCTGAGAAGAGGTTTATCAGAAGGACACATATTACGTCGTTTGTCCTGAAATGTAACATGGGGAGGAAAAGTTAAGCGGTTTAGTCAGATTGGAGTCGTTTATTCAGCAGTGGCAGCGCCAGTGACTTAATGCTACAGGTGCTATAGGGGAGTGAGATTATTTAGACCGGGTGCTTTAGCTTTTCAGCTTATGTAGATGGTGTATAGAAGCACACAGCACGATAAGCTACAGCATGGATAAAATAGGATAAAATATAAAATTCTAACGTCTAGCTCACAGAGCCTCTATGTGTACTTTGAAGAAAAAATACACTACAAGTATGCTGTAAAAACCGCAAAAATGTCTTACACAATATACAGATTTTACAGATAGTTAAAGAAAAAATGAAACCAATATTTTGGGGGTGCTGTGGGGGTACTATGGTCATTGGAGGAGGAGCTAGAGCCCCCCCCCCCAAGCTTTTCCTTGGTGCTGCCACTGTTGTTCAGATTAAAAGTAACATTGTCATTAATAAACAGTACTCTGATCAAATTTTTGCATGTACAAACACAATCAAAGTTTAACCACATGTTTAGACACAATTCACACACCTGTTACATTTCCATAATGCTAAGACTCTCTACACTTACTTCATCCACTTTCTTGTTTGGTACACAGTCATTTGATGGATGTGTAAGATCATTACCAGACCGTCTGCTGCAAACTCTACAGTTAATGAATGGCTGCAAAAACACACAGACACACAAAAACAGTATTTAAAGAGTGGTGGGCAATAAATACAGTGAGAGAAGGTGTAGTAAAGATATATCTAATGATTTAAGGCAGAGCTGCTGGAGTGCAGGGTTTAATGACACAGAACAATTTTAGAGGAAAGAGCTTCCAAAGCAGGGTCACCATAAGGCTATATTATACAAAGCAAGTTCATCTAAAAGTATGAACAACAAATCCCGTTTAACTGAACACTGCTCTGTATTAAAATACTGTCCTCCGATCAAGCTAAGTGGTCCTGTAGTTCACTATTTAAAGAGGTAAATTTAAAGGGTAATTCACACTGCACATCTACCCTGCTCTGACCAGGTTTAATTACTGGCTTTCTAATTAAAACAAGAGTTAAGTCCTGCCCTTTCACCACAAAACACCACACTGCCATTTAAGGCTGATTTCAACAATGAGTTTTAGTTAACCTGGCTCGATTGAGTTAACTCTGGGTATGTAAAACCCGCTTTGTAGTACAGCCCACAGGTCTTTAAATAAGGCCAGCTAGGGTTCATAGCTCGAAGCATAATCTACAGGTCACCCCTCAGATGATTAGCATTTGCTTCTGCCTGGTAATCCAGCCTTTAAGCCTGTAAACCTACTAAAATTTGAGAATAAGGTGAAGGAACTGGCTCTTTGAGGCCACCTATGTATTTGTTACTTTATTGTTGGCTAACTTTCCCCCGCAGGGCATCAAAAAAGTTAACATGAACCTAAATTAATTTGCTAACTGATATGTCCAATGCTCACAGTCACAGTGACTCTTTACTTACCCTCTTGTCCATGAAAATACAGTCAGCCCGATGGTCTGTTGCAGTTGACTTTGGACATTTTGTTGCTCTCAAGAGAATCTCAATGTCAATGTATTCACTGCTGATCTAAATCACATAAACACGTTATATACAAAATTGCCTACAACTGTTTTAAAGGCAATATAACAAACAATAATCACCCAAAAAATGGCAAACTGTCACAGACTTGACTGCAGCAGATTCAGAGAGAAACTGTGAGAAGGTAAAATTGACCAGGGCTGAGATATACAACCATCACTTTCATTGTGAAGAGACATTAAGCATCATATGCATTGAAATTAAAACATCAAAATCAATGTGATACTCATTAGTTCAGCTTGCAGATGATGAAAGTTTCACACTTTTGTAAACACTTTCTCAGCAGTTACCTTCGGACGGCCCTGGATGTTATAGAAATTCATGTGCTGACGGGTTCCTTGATGAGCATTTTCGACTGCGAGTTTAATGGCCGTCTTGTGAGTGCAGGGAGACTGTGGTAATCTTGCTGGGCCTCTGTGGAGATAAGCAGAGCTCCATAAGCCAAAACCAGAAGCAGCAGGCGGGTCATCTTCCTCTCAGCTTTGAAGGGAGAAGCAGGACTGAGGACACTGATCTGTGGTCCCCTTATCCAGCACGTCCAGGGGCGTGTCCTTCACTCGAAACAAACAGACCTTTGAACAACATTGGAAAACTCTTCAGGATGAATTGAGGCAGGTGGTCAAGTGGGTTTATTGTTATTTCAGCAATATACACAGTACACAGTGAAAGGAAACATTGTTCCTCCTGGACCACGGTGCAACACAAAGAAGAAAAACAGAAACAACACAAGATGACA
>NW_026043028.1:0-63437 GCF_023856365.1 Brienomyrus brachyistius | reverse complement strand
TTTTCGCTCCAACGAGAAATCTCGTCATGTTGTAATATCGCGAGATCTCGTGACACGCGTTTCACTCCCACTTCTTAGTAACAGTCATGATTTGATAAAGTGACAACCTGCGTAATAATTGGTAATACATAGAGTTTGCTATTGTTCAGGCTAGCAGACTGTTATGGCTTGAGGTTAATGGTGCCTGTTACTTGTGAATTTTCACATTTGCAGGGATCTTCTGCCTCGTGAACGTGAAACGGGTAATTATGCTAAAAGAAGAAAAAAGCAGAACTGCAATGTGTGTAAGGCTGGTGCTGATTTTTCAGTCTGAACACAGTAAAATTTATACAAATTACCTGTATTCAAACTTGTATTCTTTATATAGTTTGGTTAATTACTATTTAAAAGTTTTATCTGCGCTCCATTGTATAACTTATATTGGAGACTTGTATGTACTTTTCGATTGGAAATGGTTAGCTGTATACAGGGGCGCCGCTAAGGGGGGGAAAGTTGGGACAATTCTAAGGGCCCACGCCCTTTAGGGGCCCCCAGAGATCTGAATGGGTGTGATAGGGGGGCCCAACCTCATATTTTGTCATAGGGCCCAAAATTGCTAGCGGCGCCCCTGGCTGTATATACTTTGAATATTTTTATGATTAATTTCTTTGTTTATTTAATTTGGCAACAGATCTGCACTTTTAGCAGTATTGCTGTCAATTTTTGTGAAAGTTGTTACTAAATAAAACAAAAGAAGCAGACTTGTGTAAATCCTATATTGGTCGTGTATTCTTCCTGTAGCGTAGTGACAGCTTTTTGTACGGAAGCCGTGAACGGCTGTGCTTGCAAATATATTTTCTTCTGAATAATTAGAAGGATAAGCATATTTTGTCGCCGCCGCGAGATAGTCATGCCATACACAGCTCTGCTCGTTTTTGTACTGTAACCGTGTTACTTAATTTGCGAATCCATGAATTTAACGTTGACATTAAGTCAACATTGACATTGACAACGTTGACATTAAGTGTTGCACCTATCTAGTGTTTTACCGTGAAGGGCATGTTATATCTTGTCTCTAAGTCGCACTATGGTCCAGGGGAATGCTATGTCATATTAGAACATGTGTCGATGATGTGGCAATATAAATATTTTAGAATACTGTCAGTTTTAGTTTCAGAAATCCATCATTTGAGAAAAAAGGCCAGTCACGACAAATATATATGGAATATAACAACAGAGGTTAGCTGTATTTGTTTAAGTGTAAAGATGCACATAGAAACATGCATGAGCTCATCTGAGAATAAACTGAATGCAATGAAGATTTGTGACTCCTGCTGGAAAATGCGAATAGTGGCAGGGTCTTCAAGCAGTACATTTGTCTGAGAGTCAGTTAATATTAGGAAAGGCACCGATTTTTTTTCAATGGCGCTAATTATCAAGAAGGAAATGGAGTACCCCAGTACCTGGTTTACGGGCACTGGAAGCTCCAGTATCAGTCAGACTTTCATGTAAGTATATGTGTGTTTAATGACTTGTGCATGTTTCATCTTTACCAGGGGCAGAGGGGAAACTCAATAAATAGCCTTCTCTCACACTTCCAGGCCTGCAGAACTGAGCATGTCCCCTGGTTTTGTGCATATGTCTGTAGGCTTTGAGTTTTTCCTATGGGGGCTTCAATTTCCTCCCAGAGTACAAATACGTGCAGATCAGTTGCATTGGGGAGTCCATACTGTGATGCTGAGTGGGTGTAGGAGGAGATTGAGAGATGAAACTCCGGATGATTTACTCCCTCGGCTAACTAACCAGAACAGGATCGTACCAATACCAAAATGATAAGTTTATAAATGTTTTTCACTACCCTGATTCATTCAGTTATTTCTGTTTGTTAATTCCATCCCCCAAGCAAATACATAAATAAACAAACAAATATTCAGGGGGAATGTGTCATAGGTGATAGAATCAGTGGATGAATCTAAAGAAAAAAAGTAATGATTTCTTTCTCTCCAAAACACAATGCACAAAACTCTTAAGTTAGGTAAGACATTGAAATTTTATGACAGTAGCATGATGCAGAGGAACAACAGAAGGAAAAATCTAACTAAACCTGAGTCAACTAGGACTAATTACACTAAATTAAGTGGAACACACAAAATACCTAAAACAACTTAATAAACAAGCAAGAAATATTACATTTGATTAACTATACTGATGCCTGAGGGAAGTTCTTGTGCATAATGCAGCAAGTATATACAGCTGCAGAGACACTACACATAGTGCAAATAAATTAAAAAGTATACAGTACACACACTGATTCCTGAAAAATCTAAATACCATGGAATACTAATGAAATACTGATGATGATGATAATAATAGAAATAATAATGAATTAGTTTAGGGTATTATGCAATTGACATGTACAATTAAAAAAGAAATTGCACCAGACATTTCCTGTGGCAAAGAAGGGTTGCTTTGTGCCACATTACTCAAGTCAATTCACTTTATTTTGTATAGTACATTTTCATAGCCTTACATTGTCTCAAAGCACTTTACTTTGTCCCTGCCCAATTGTCCCAGTGAGCAAGATCTAGCCTGAAAAATTAGAAAGCGACATTGGCAAGGATAAACTCAGTCATAGTAAGAAACCTTTGGAGGAACCAGAGTGAAAGGGGGAGCCCATCCTCCACAGGTCAGAAGTCACGTTAACAAAGTCCTGATTTATATGGTTTATATGGTTCAATTAGTTAAGTCCGGATGTAAATACAGAATAACTGGCAGCAGGGCACACAGGAAAGACGTAAACAGGCAGGAGGGCAGGCAGGAGGGTGGCACAGGCAGGACGTAATGGGCAGGAGGGCGGGCAGGCAGGGCAGCACAGGCAGCCAGAACTGTTTTGCCACTGCAGTTTGTTTTACAATTTCATCTGCATTTGTTCCCCCAAGGTATAACAGCAGCTAATTTATGAACATGCTGCTTTTCAGAAAAGAAGTTTAATTTCCAGGAGCATGACCAGTGCATACATTTAGTGTTGATGGTTCTTTGTAAAATGGATGTTCTGTACTTTTATTGATCTGTCCATCCATCCATCCATCCATCCATCCATCCATCCATCCATCCATTCATCCATTTTCTAACTACTTCTGATGAAGTTCCGGGTTATGAGGTATCCTGAAGCCCAGGCAATATGGGACAAACACACACATGCACACACATAGGGTATACCTATCCTTATGGGGCCCGCTCATTGACTTCTATTGGATAAATGCTAACGCTAACTATGACAATCTTAACCCCCACCCTGCCCTAACCATAACCATAAGTAACCAAGCAAAATAAAAGAGGTTTTGCATTTTTAGTTTTTCCACAGCAGTCACATATTTTTATAAAATAGAGTTTTCCTGGTTTTCAGTTTCGTGGTCCCCATAAGGGAAAAAAAAAACAGGTATTTATCACGCTATGGGGTAGGATAGGTATACCCGCTCGCACACACACACACAGACATGCACACAAATGGATAGATCACCACAGTTACTATGGATGTCGATCCTGCAATAATGAGACAGAACTATCATACTTAACAGGATCATATCCCTAGTTCTACATATGCATAATTATATTTAAAAAAGATCCCACGCACCTAGCACATGAGATGTTTGAACTTCTGCCCTCTGGTAAACGTTACCGCAGTATGCATTGCAGAACAACCAGATTTAATAAGAGCTTCTAACCCCAAAGCCATCAGAATACTAAATGCTAATGAACATACGTTTATGTGAAACCCTACTCTCTCTTACTCTCTGTGCACTTTATTACCACAACTGGTATTAAGTTTACTTTTTATTTATACAGTATAGTGCAATAATATAATCACGATTTGTGTGTGAGTGTGCCCTGTGATGGGCTGCCCCCCATCCTGGATTGTTCCCTGCCTCGTGCCCATTCCACATTCCGGGATAGGTTCCGGACCACCCGCGACCCAGTAGGATAAGCAGTTTGGAAAATGGATGGATGGATATAACTAACATAAGACAGACATTACACCTAACAAACAATAAACACGAAATAAAGGAGTGGATACAAAAAAAATGTAATGCAATGACCAGATTTAACACCTGGATTATGTCCCCCCTTAGTCTCCTTTGCTCGAGGCTAAACAGATTCAGCTCAGCTAACCTCTCCTCATTAAACATTCCTCTAAGACCAGGAATCATTCTCCCAGCCAAGCAAGCCTGAGTCCGGCTTCCACTCCCCCGATCCCCAGCAATGTTAACTTGGAAGGGCGTATTCTGTATGCACAACTGAGACAACCCAGGTGGAGCTTATCGGCTGGCAAAATTGCCTTCAGGTATCACCCACCCTAGTGAGAGTCCAAGCTAGGGCCGTTCTCAGAACTCACCCTAAACGAAGTCCTGCTCAAAAGTTGTAATGACCGCCTGAGGTACCTGTCAGCCTTGCCCGTAATGAGTCAGTGGGTGTAGCCGGGCTGACACGCTTTTGGGCATCCAATTGCTGAGAACTCCCCTTCGGTTCTGACAAACTGTACGATCACAAGCAGTGACAGCAGAGCCACAGACAAGCTCAACCAACAGAGAGCGAATGGTAAGCACCCAGCACCCGAAGGGCTCAACTGATCACATCCAAACGACTTCCTGATGGGATTGTGTACGTAACTGGTTTACTGTTGTTAATAGTGGTTGAACTTCTATGCAAGTCCCCTTGTTGGGGGAGATGGAATGAATGAAAGCATAAGGTGAAATAAAACCTAAAATAAATCAAAAAGGTTAAACGGGAATCAAACCAAATGAATTGTGTTTCTTATTCAATTGTAAACATCAATTAGTTATGCAACAATAACCTAATTGGATGTTAATGTATTGTGATCAAACTGATTTAGTCTGTGAAGTTGATTCCTGCTTTCAGGCAAGAACCTGTGTGTCCAATTATGCGTGTTGTATCACCGCAGTTGACCACCAGAGACCCAACTCAGATGTTGTTAACCTACTATGGCGGACCACTAGAGGTGCAATTTCAATGGAGTGGCACTGCTATGGCTTGCCACTAGAAGCGCAATTTCGAAATGGAGTGGTAGTTCTATGCCTGACCACCGGGGGCGCAATATCGAAATGGAGTTGTAGTTCTATGCCTGACCACTGGAGGCGCGATTTTGAAATGGAGTGGTAGTTCTATGCCTGACCACTGGAGGCGCAATTTCGAACTGGAGTGGTAGTTCTATGCCTGACCACCGGGGGCGCAATATCGAAATGGAGTGGTACTTCTATGCCTGACCACCGGGGGCGCAATATCGAAATGGAGTGGTAGTTCTATGCCTGACCACCGGGGGCGCAATTTCGAAATGGAGTGGTAGTTCTATGCCTGACCACTAGAGGCACGATTTCGAAATGGAATAGTAGTTCTATGCCTGACCACTAGAGGCGCGATTTCGAAATGGAGTAGTAGTTCTATGGCTTGTCACTAGAAGCGCAATTTCAAAATTGAGTGGTAGTTCTATGCCTGACCACTAGAAGCGCAATTTCGAAATGAAGTGGTAGTTCTATGCCTGACCACCGGGGGCGCAATATCGAAATGGAGTGGTAGTTCTATGCCTGACCACTAGAGGCGCGATTTCGAAATGGAGTAGTACTTCTATGGCTTGCCACTAGAAGCGCAATTTCAAAATTGAGTGGTAGTTCTATGCCTGACCACTAGAAGCCCAATTTCGAAATGGAGTGGTAGTTCTATGCCTGACCACCGGGGGCGCAATATCGAAATGGAGTGGTAGTTCTATGCCTGACCACTAGAAGCGCGATTTCGAAATGGAGTGGTAGTTCTATGCCTGACCACTAGAGGCGCAATTTCGAACTGGAGTGGTAGTTCTATGCCTGACCACCGGGGGCGCAATATCGAAATGGAGTGGTAGTTCTATGCCTGACCACCGGGGGCGCAATATCAAAATGGAGTGGTAGTTCTATGCCTGGCCACTAGAGGCGCAATATCGAAATTGAGTGGTAGTTCTATGCCTGGCCACTAGAGGCGCAATTTCGAAATGGAGTGGTAGTTCTATGCCTGACCACTAGAGGTAACCAAAGATATAGCTAGGCGGTTGCCGACGCTAGATGAGTGACACACACATTTAATGCATGCGCATGCTGCTTGTGGCCTTCTTCTGTGCCTTGCACAGTATAAAACCCCTTAAAACAATTACTGAAGCGAGACGGCGCACGCGTTACGGCGACAGATTTAAATTGTGAGTGCACTATATCTCGTCGCAAATGGTGCTTAACCACGGCGGGTCTCAAGCACAGGAGACTCCCAATTTCTAAATGACACACACTTGGCTCACAGCGCAAAGTTGTGTTAAACTTGCTTTGTCTAAAGCAGGCACACACATACGAGTATGATCCTGATAGGTAACTAAGCTATCGGTCTTATGTCCAAGCGCAACATAATTTAGGTTAGAACCTCATAACAAGTATTCCCGTTCGCTAATAGAGAGATCTCTCCCAGGATATATAGAAACGGAGACACTCGTCCGAATTGAACCTGGAAACAAAGCGCTACATCTGAGAATCTCGTCAGACATAGGGTTAAAGTTTACTGCAGTTTAATACGAAAGAACTACAATGAAATCACCGAAAATAAAACAAAATAATATAACTACTAATAATAGAAATAAAAATAACTATAATAAGCCCATATGATCCCGCTTAAATGCCTTCAGATTGCCATGAGTGCGACTTTTGCAACCAGTTGACAGTAGCGCTTCTTCACTGCACGTTCGGTCATAAAAAGTTTAAATTGTGTGCTCAGAATAAGTTTAAACCTTGTGCCTTGTGATTATTAACCAATTTTTATGCTGAATGGTCGGCTCAAACTCAATTGCGAAACACCGTGAGTCTGTTAATGTGTGACTTAAATGGAACTCATTAATAACCAGTATCACGTAATAACCTGGGTTAGAATAGAAGGCTTGTCCAACGAGCTGCGTCACCAGGTAATGTAAACGATCGGTAGCGAAGCTCCCCTCACGGCCAATGAGAGAGAGTCTCGCGATATTTCAGGCGAATTTGAGGTTTCAGAGCGTAGATCGCACAGGCAGGGATTCTTGTGAGCACTCAATGAACGGAGGCTGAAGTTGTGTAAAAGACATGCATTTATTCCTATAACTAACATAAGACAGACATTACACCTAACAAACAATAAACACGAAATAACGGAGTGGACACAAACAATGTAATCATGAAAATGCAATGACCAGATTTAAAATGAGTAACCTTAAAAGGGAAAATACTGTTCTGCAAAGCAAGCAATTTGTGGAAATACTGTCCTAAAGTAATATAGCAGGTGAATAGGAGTTTAGGTTGTTATAAATGAAAGGAAGTTTGTTTACTTGGTTGCAGAGTGGGGGGGGGGGGGGGTCTTGGCAGTTGGTTGCGGAGGCTGATGAGCTGATGGGTGATGGCACTCAGGGAGGCGCGGTGTTTGCAGCGGTTGTTGGAGTGGAGCCCCTCTGATTCCCTCTCCTGGTGAAGCTTGGGCTTGGTTGCAGTTCTCTGTCCAGCTGGGTCTTCACTGATAGGCTTCAGGAGGGCTTCTTGTGGGCTTCTCTTCTCTTGGGCTGATGTTCTCTGCCTCTCTTCGTGCTGATGGTCTTTTGTTTTCTCCTCCCTTCTGTTTCTCCTCTCCTGGCTTTGTTCTGAGGTGCCAGGTTTTATAGTGTAAAGTTCGTGAATAGGAGTGACCAGGAATTCGACTCCTGGACCAATGGCTGACCATCCATTTGGCGGGCTTTCGGAAGGGGGTCTGTATCAGTCCTTTTGAGATTTATGACCAGAGTGATTTCCCTTGTATTGATGATTTTCGTTAGGCTGGTGTAACTTTTGATATATTCACTTTCGTGGTAACCACTGACCAGATTTGGAAACTGGAGTGATTTTCCATCGGTTTGATACCAAACATGCCATAGCAGCCTAGCGGTTCACACCTCATACCATCTGTAATGATTAATTAATGATTACTTATATTATGTCGTTATGTTATATTACTCACACCTTATTTTATGCCTCACAATCTATATAATTGTAAATATACTGTGTAGCTGCTGGCGCGTTCCAAACTAAATCTCATTGTACTTACAATGTCAATAAAAACATCCATCCATCCATCTAGGCAGGCCAGTGTCGCCTCCATCCTTCCTGAAGTCAGTGATTCCTTTGTCTTTGTGCTGTTTAGTGCCAAATTGTTTGCTGAACTCCAACCTATCAGTTTCTGGACCTCATCTCTGTAAGCTGACTCATAAGAACCAAAGAGATTTACAAATGAGAGGAGGCCATTCGGCCCATCAAGCTCCTTTGAGGAGAACTTAGCTAATAGCTCAAAAATCTTATCTAGCTCTGATTTAAAAGAACCCAGGGTTTTAGCTTGTGTTACAATAACAGGAAGACTATTCCATACTCTAACTACACGCTGTGTACAGAAATGCTTCATCAAATTCGTTTTAAAATGTTCTCCAGCTAATTTCCACTTATGGCCACGAGTTCTGGTATTTAAACTAACATTGAAATAGCCATTTGGCTGAACAGCATCCAGACCTGTTAGAATCTTAAACACCTGGATTATGTCCCCCCTTAGTCTCCTTTGCTCGAGGCTAAACAGATTCAGCTCAGCTAACCTCTCCTCATTAGACATTCCTCTAAGACCAGGAATCATTCTCGTTGCCCTACGTTGCACCTTTTCCAAGGCAGCAATGTCCTTCTTAAGGTATGGTAACCAAACCCGCACACAATATTCTAGGTGGGGTCTTACCAAGGAATTATATTATCGTAGCATCACTTGCCTTGTCTTAAACTCCACACACCTAGAGATGCAATGTGCCTTCTCGCGTGGTGTTCCTGCAGAGGGAGTCTGTGAGTGCTGGAGATTGGGGGAGGGGGCAGTGTGGCTATGTCTGCTCTGTGTTCCTCCAGACGAGCAAAGAAGCTGTTTAGCTCCTTTGCTAAAAGGGCGTTGCTGTTAACAGTGACGGTGTTGTTGCCTTTGAAGTTTGTAATGTGTTGTATTCCCTGCCACACCCACTGTGGGTTGTTGTATGTGAAGTAGACCTCTATTTTCTGTTTCTCTGCCTGCCTGGCAACCTTGATGCCCCTATTCAGGTTAGCTCTGGCTGCACTCTGTGTTCTTGACTGCGCTGTCTTGTCCTGTAGTATTGTATTGTTGCTCTTGTGTTTATCTTGCACTTTCTCCCTCTGTTTGTGCTCCTTTCACTCTGTATAGTTCTATCTTGCCCGCACTTGTGTCATCTTGTGTTGTTTCTGTTTTTCTTCTTTGTGTTGCACCGTGGTCCAGGAGGAACAATGTTTCCTTTCACTGTGTACTGTGTATATTGCTGAAATAACAATAAACCCACTTGACCACCTGCCTCAATTCATCCTGAAGAGTTTTCCAATGTTGTTCAAAGGTCTGTTTGTTTCGAGTGAAGGACACGCCCCTGGACGTGCTGGATAAGGGGACCACAGATCAGTGTCCTCAGTCCTGCTTCTCCCTTCAAAGCTGAGAGGAAGATGACCCGCCTGCTGCTTCTGGTTTTGGCTTATGGAGCTCTGCTTATCTCCACAGAGGCCCAGCAAGATTACCACAGTCTCCCTGCACTCACAAGACGGCCATTAAACTCGCAGTCGAAAATGCTCATCAAGGAACCCGTCAGCACATGAATTTCTATAACATCCAGGGCCGTCCGAAGGTAACTGCTGAGAAAGTGTTTACAAAAGTGTGAAACTTTCATCATCTGCAAGCTGAACTAATGAGTATCACATTGATTTTGATGTTTTAATTTCAATGCATATGATGCTTAATGTCTCTTCACAATGAAAGTGATGGTTGTATATCTCAGCCCTGGTCAATTTTACCTTCTCACAGTTTCTCTCTGAATCTGCTGCAGTCAAGTCTGTGACAGTTTGCCATTTTTTGGGTGATTATTGTTTGTTATATTGCCTTTAAAACAGTTGTAGGCAATTTTGTATATAACGTGTTTATGTGATTTAGATCAGCAGTGAATACATTGACATTGAGATTCTCTTGAGAGCAACAAAATGTCCAAAGTCAACTGCAACAGACCATCGGGCTGACTGTATTTTCATGGACAAGAGGGTAAGTAAAGAGTCACTGTGACTGTGAGCATTGGACATATCAGTTAGCAAATTAATTTAGGTTCATGTTAACTTTTTTGATGCCCTGCGGGGGAAAGTTAGCCAACAATAAAGTAACAAATACATAGGTGGCCTCAAAGAGCCAGTTCCTTCACCTTATTCTCAAATTTTAGTAGGTTTACAGGCTTAAAGGCTGGATTACCAGGCAGAAGCAAATGCTAATCATCTGAGGGGTGACCTGTAGATTATGCTTCGAGCTATGAACCCTAGCTGGCCTTATTTAAAGACCTGTGGGCTGTACTACAAAGCGGGTTTTACATACCCAGAGTTAACTCAATCGAGCCAGGTTAACTAAAACTCATTGTTGAAATCAGCCTTAAATGGCAGTGTGGTGTTTTGTGGTGAAAGGGCAGGACTTAACTCTTGTTTTAATTAGAAAGCCAGTAATTAAACCTGGTCAGAGCAGGGTAGATGTGCAGTGTGAATTACCCTTTAAATTTACCTCTTTAAATAGTGAACTACAGGACCACTTAGCTTGATCGGAGGACAGTATTTTAATACAGAGCAGTGTTCAGTTAAACGGGATTTGTTGTTCATACTTTTAGATGAACTTGCTTTGTATAATATAGCCTTATGGTGACCCTGCTTTGGAAGCTCTTTCCTCTAAAATTGTTCTGTGTCATTAAACCCTGCACTCCAGCAGCTCTGCCTTAAATCATTAGATATATCTTTACTACACCTTCTCTCACTGTATTTATTGCCCACCACTCTTTAAATACTGTTTTTGTGTGTCTGTGTGTTTTTGCAGCCATTCATTAACTGTAGAGTTTGCAGCAGACGGTCTGGTAATGATCTTACACATCCATCAAATGACTGTGTACCAAACAAGAAAGTGGATGAAGTAAGTGTAGAGAGTCTTAGCATTATGGAAATGTAACAGGTGTGTGAATTGTGTCTAAACATGTGGTTAAACTTTGATTGTGTTTGTACATGCAAAAATTTGATCAGAGTACTGTTTATTAATGACAATGTTACTTTTAATCTGAACAACAGTGGCAGCACCAAGGAAAAGCTTGGGGGGGGGGGCTCTAGCTCCTCCTCCAATGACCATAGTACCCCCACAGCACCCCCAAAATATTGGTTTCATTTTTTCTTTAACTATCTGTAAAATCTGTATATTGTGTAAGACATTTTTGCGGTTTTTACAGCATACTTGTAGTGTATTTTTTCTTCAAAGTACACATAGAGGCTCTGTGAGCTAGACGTTAGAATTTCATATTTTATCCTATTTTATCCATGCTGTAGCTTATCGTGCTGTGTGCTTCTATACACCATCTACATAAGCTGAAAAGCTAAAGCACCCGGTCTAAATAATCTCACTCCCCTATAGCACCTGTAGCATTAAGTCACTGGCGCTGCCACTGCTGAATAAACGACTCCAATCTGACTAAACCGCTTAACTTTTCCTCCCCATGTTACATTTCAGGACAAACGACGTAATATGTGTCCTTCTGATAAACCTCTTCTCAGACCTAAAACTGCCTTGGCTTCCAAGGACACTAAAGAAGCTGAAGGAGACCGTCTGACTGTTTCTGATGGCTGATGGTCCTGCAATGTGGACCAGAGGAGGAAACTGGGAGGGAAAATGCTTTGCTTTATATCATGCCCACCCAAAGCCCCCAGTGAGTAAGCCATAGGCGCCGATAGGATGGAAAAACTCCCAAGAAGGAAGAAACCTTGGGAGGGACCAAACTCAAAGGGGGAGCCCATCCTCCTGGGGCCGGCAAAGTGTAGGTGCAGGATCACAAAAAAACTTGACGAGAGAAACGAGAGAATTCGACTGTCCCTCACAAAAACTGTAAAGTTTTAGTGGCTAAATTGCTTTTTCTATGCCTTTTCAAACAGGAGGAGATTTGTTTGGCTATACGTAGAAATTTTCTATACAATTTAGACAGCACAGAATCATTAACCTACTTTAATGCATTTATTAATACAACCACATATTTCACACATTTTGACATCAGTCATGCAGTGAAGATACAGTCTCTTTATTTCTTGACGCCAACCCTCCCCATTAATCCGGGCTTGGGACCGACACCTAGTTGAGCTGGCTTTCTCCCTTAAGTGGCTGGGTTAGGCTAAACTATGCACATATTTATGAAGACTACTATAAATTTATAAAGACCTCCCTAAATATGTAGTCTAACAAAACGCAGTTTAAAGAAGGTAGCCTACCTGGTAAACAAAGAAATTAAAAGGCCCACAGCATATAATCGGGCTATATCCAAGCAGTTTTTAAGAACGTAACCTACATGGCGAAATTGAATTACTTTCTGGACCAACAAACGCAACCAGACATGAACATTATGCACCTTCCTAGTCTTGATGTATGTCGTCATACAGATGAGGACGTTAAGGCAGCCTTTAGGTCCGACCCATCATGCACTGCAGTTTTTTGCAAATTCCTCAGATGGAAAACCATTAAATACCTCTTCTATTACCTTATATTACCTTATATTCATGTAATAAATATACAAATATCAATTAGTTGGAAATCAGCCAGACAGACGTAATTACTACAAATGGTTTCCACTGTATTTGTGACTCTGAGTGCCGCAGGCTTGGATGCAGTGCCGCACCATTTTGGGCATGCACTGGCATGCACTGGCCAATCATGTAGCACTTCTCTCATAAATATTAATGAGACATCACCTACCACCCTGCAAAAAAGAAATTTGCCGCTCGTCCCCCTGCACATGAACCAACATGGCTGTCTCAACCAGCGGAGCTCCGGAGCCTCTGGAGAAACACGCGGCAAAAAAGGCTCGCATACGGTCTTCCAGAGTTTGGGAATACTTCAGTCATGACACCTTTTCTGCGCCTCTACTGTAGCTGGCGTTAATGACGCTGTTTCAGCCATTTTATATTTTCTGTTTACTTATTCTGTCATGTAAGACTGAGACAAATTATCGTTTACGACTATTCTTACACACTGTAGCCTGACTTGCTGACTTAAGTAAGCTTAACTATAAGCTACCTTTGCTAGTGTTTGTGAATAACATGTTTCTCTAGTTATGAAATTATTCCATGTTTTAGCATCTGTTTCAACATTAAAGTCAAATTGGTATATTGAAATATGTAAAAACTATTGAACTATTAGCTTAAGTCTAACATAGAAAATCCTACTGAATCTCTTAAGATTTTCCTTTTTTGTTAATGCACTAATGTTTAAGAAGTGTCTTAAATTGAATTTCAGATTTGTGTGTGGGTGGGAGTGGGTGAATTGTATTAAATTCATACATTCATTCTTTTGGCTCAGACATTACTGACCTAAAACAAATTGAGGCATTGGGTAAGTGCTTAAATTAGCTACTAAATGGCAAAAAATATTCTAAATATCACATTTTCCATTCTTCGGTATAATTTTAATGAATCACCTATGCTGCCAAACATTAACGCATAGATTGTCACAACACTCTATGTTTTAGTTCTTCTTTATGTGTATAGTACGGTGTGATGGTTCTGGTGGTGGGTGTGGCCGACGCTGCTCGCGATGTTTGGCTATGCTGCAGTCCCAGGGACCAAGTTGGAACACATTTCCACCTTCAAGCTTAGGTGGAAAAACGGCACCGAGACCCAGCAGCAGGACAACTTCTTGTCCAGACAACCAGCCCTGCTTCATCATTGAAGTAAGCCCTGTGAACAGGAGCGAGATGTACTTCTGCAGTGGATGTTATAGCGGAAAGAACATCCCCATCCTCACGTCTGCCGGAGTGCCCCCTCAAGTGGGTGTGTGACTTAACTCGATGGATGAATTGGACAGAATGTACTGTTACTAGAGGTCGACCGATATGGGTTTTTCAAGTCAAGGGTCAGGCGATGGCCGATATATGCTGCTGATTTTTTTTGGCCGATAATTGGACGTTTTCCCCTCTATTTGCATGGTAAAATATCACACTAATAATAACAAACGATACACAAAATTTCTCAATTTAGCATTTATTGAATACTCAACTTGGAAACAATAACACATTTATAAACAATAAAAATAGCAGCATCAGAATCTCTGTTAGTGCACAATATAGCAGCAAACTCCTCATGTTTGACGGAAGGAAATTTGTAAACAATACAAAAAGGAATAAGCATGTTATCTTTAGTTGTAATCCCACTTCCAGTCCCTGAGTCTTACTCACCACACTCATACTTCACAGCAAACAGACAGCAGTTAATTAACCAGAAGAGAAAAATGCAAAAACACAACAGAACTTGTAAATAATAACAAACTAATAGACAATAAAAATAGCAGCATCAGAATCTCTATTAGTGCCAAATATAGCAGCAAACTCCTCATGTCTGACGGAAGGAAAATTTGTAAATACACAAAGGAATGAGCACATCTTCAGTTTTAATCCCATTTCCAGTCCCTGAGTCTTCCTCATCCCACAAGCAGGCAAGGCATGTCACCCCGGTTGTGTGACACTTATTTTATATAATAAAATAAGTGCCCCCTGCGGCCCCAGAGCCCGAGCAGCCGTCTCCGCTGCCTGCAGCTACCGCGCCCACGTCCGAGGCGCTTTCCCTGCCTGCAGCTCCCGGGCAGGCGCCCCCTCTGCAGCCTGCAGCTCCAGTCCCTGGCCCCACTCCAGTCCCTTCTCCCCCTGTGACTCTGGTACCCTCACCCCGACGAGCCCGACCCCGGCCGCAGGTCCTTATGTCTGTGTCCCATAAGGGGAGAGGACACAGACGCACGGCTGGGGTCCCACCCGCCCAGCCCCCTGGCTCGCCCTCCCTCGCCGGCGCTAGGGCTTGGTCGGCACCTGCGGGTCCTGGCCCTCCGGGTCGGCTGTCGTCTGCGGGTCCCCCTCCGCGGCCTCGTCGCCCTGCCTCGGTCCCTCCTCCGGCGTCTTATCGGTTGCCTGCGGGCCCCCCGACGGCGGCTCCTCATTCGCCTGCTGGTCCTCCCGCTCTGGCGTGTCGGAGGACGTCGCCGTCTGCTGCGGCTCCCCCTCTCTCCTTGCCCTCGCCAGGGTCCCTTCCAGCTCCTTCGTCCCCTTCCCTGGTCTCCCCTCCGACTCCCTCCTTCGTCCCTGCGTCTGTCCCTCACCCCGTCTCCTCGGCCCCTCCGGCTCCGGCCTCCCGGCCGCCTGCAGCCCTTCCGGCTGCCTCCCGTCGCCCGCTGGGTCTCCCTCGGGCTCCTCTTGGTTCCCCCTCCTTCTCTCCCTGGCCTCCCGTCTTTGTCCCTCCTGCCTCTGCTCCCCCTCGCTTTGTTCCTCCTGTCTCTGTCCCTCCTCTCTTTGTCCCTCGTCCCTCTGGCTTCTGCTCCTCTTTCCCCGATGTTCCCTTCGTTCACTCCCGGTCCTTTTGTCCTGCCTGTTCCCTCCGTGTCCCCCTTTCTGATCTGTTTCTCTGCCTTTCCTGTCTTATGTCAAGTCTTGTCCTGGCTCCTTCCCCTGTGCCAGTTCTGTCTGTCCGTTCTGTTCCCTGTCCCTCATTAATGAGGTTTTATATAGATATACATATATGCCCGGCTTGTCCGCTCCTCGTGTGTGCCACGCCCCCTGATTACCCACGTGTGCTTCCCTGATCGTCTCCTGCTTTGCCCGATTACTTTGATTAGTCATGACCTATTTTAAGTCCTGGTCTTACCTGTTTGCCCTGTCCGTCATTGTAGTTTGTCAATGCCTGCGTTCCGTCCTGCTCTACCCGCTCCGTTTCCCCGATTAAAGACCCGTTTTCACAAACACAAAAAAAACTATATGTATACATATACATACACTGAACAAAAATATAAACGCAACACTTTTGTTTTTGCTCCCATTTTTCATGAGATGGACTTAAAGATCTACAATTCATTCCAGATACACAATATTACCATTTCTCTCAAACATTTCTCACAAATCAGTCTAAATGTGTGATAGTGAGCACTTCTGCTTTGCTGAGATAATCCATCCCACCTCACAGGTGTGCCACATCAAGATGCTGATCTGACATCATGGGTAGTGCACAGGTGTACCTTATACTGCCCACAATAAAAGGCCACCCTGGAATGTGCAGTTTTGTCTCACAGCAAAATGCCACAGATGCCACAAGCATTGAGGGAGCGTGCAATTGGCATGCTGACAGCAGGAATGTCAACCAGATCTGTTGCTCGTGCATTGAATGTTCATTTCTCAACCATAAGCCGTCTCCAAAGGCGTTTCAGAGAATATGGCAGTACATCCAACCGGCCTCACAACCGCAGACCACGTGTAACCACACCAGCCCAGGACCTCCACATCCAGCAGGTTCACCTCCAAGATCGTCTGAGACCAGCCACTCAGACAGATGATGCACGGCCCCATGTTGCAAGGATCTGTACACAGTTCTTGGAAGCTGAAAATGTCCCAGTTCTTGCATGGCCAGCATACTCACCGGACATGTCACCCGTTGAGCATGTTTGGGATGTGCTTGACCGGCGTATACGACAGCGTGTACCAGTTCCCACTAATATCCAACAACTTCGCACAGCCATTGAAGAGGAGTGGACCAACATTCCACAGGCCACAATTGACAATCTGATAAACTCTATGCGAAGAAGATGTGTTGCATTGTATGAGGCAAATGGTGGTCACACCAGATACTGACCGGTTCTGAGTCCCCAGACCCCCAATAAAGCAAAAAACTGCACATTCCAGGGTGGCCTTTTATTGTGGGCAGTATAAGGTACACCTGTGCACTACCCATGATGTCAGATCAGCATCTTGATGTGGCACACCTGTGAGGTGGGATGGATTATCTCAGCAAAGCAGAAGTGCTCACTATCACACATTTAGACTGATTTGTGAGAAATGTTTGAGAGAAATGGTAATATTGTGTATCTGGAATGAATTGTAGGTCTTTAAGTCCATCTCATGAAAAATGGGAGCAGAAACAAGAGTGTTGCGTTTATATTTTTGTTCAGTATATATATTTATGGGTGTATCGAGACTAGATGGTCAGTATGGATAACTAAGGTGCACTAAAACTGGGTGAGCAGGCAAGGCATGTCACCCAGGTTGTGTGACAATTATTTTATATAAATGTATATATGTATATATATATTCCATCCACCATCCCTCCTTTACGGAGAACTGCGTTATTTTTATTGTCCATTACGAAAAAAATAAAAAAACTATATATATATATATATATATATACATATATATTTATGGGTGTATCGAGACTAGTTGGTCATTATGGATAACTAAGTTGCACTAAAATTGGGTGAGCAGGCAAGGCATGTCACCCAGGTTGTGTGACAATTATTTTATATATATGTATGTATATATTCCATCCACCATCCCTCCTTTACGGAGAACTGCGTTATTTTTCTTTTCTATTGCTAATAAAAAAACTATATATATGTACATATATATATATATATATATATATATATATGGGTGTATCGAGACTAGATGGTCAGTATGGATAACTAAGGTGCACTAAAATTGGGTGAGCAGGCAAGGCATGTCACCCAGGTTGTGTGACAATTATTTTATATATATGTATATATATATTCCATCCACTATCCCTCCTTTATGGAGAACTGCGTTATTTTTATTGTCTATTGCAAAAAAAAACACAAAAAAACTATATATATATATATATATACACATATATATTTATGGGTGTATCGAGACTAGTTGGTCATTATGGATAACTAAGGTGCACTAAAATTGGGTGAGCAGGCAAGGCATGTCACCCCAGTTGTGTGACAATTATTTTATATAAATGTATATATATATTCCCTCCACCACCCCTCCTTTACGGAGGACTGCTTTATTTTTAATATCCATTGCGAAAAAAAAACACAAGAAAAAGAAAAAATATCTATATATATATACATATATATATATATATATATATATATATATATATATATATATATATATATATATATATATATATATGGGTGTGTCGAGACTAGATGGTCAGTATGGATAACTGAGGTGCACTAAAATTGGGTGAGCAGGCAAGGCATGTCACCCAGGTTGTGTGACAATTATTTTATATATATGCATATACATATTCCATCCACCATCCCTCCTTTATGGAGAACTGCGTTATTTTTATTGTCTATTGCAAAAAAAAAACAGAAAAACTATATATATATATATATATATATATATATATATATATATATATATATATATATACATATATATTCATGGGTGTATCGAGACTAGATGGTCATTATGGATAACTAAAGTGCACTAAAATTGGGTGAGCAGGCAAGGCATGTCACCCAGGTTGTGTGACAATTATTTTATATAAATGTATATATATATATATATATTCCATCCACCATCCCTCCTTTACGGAGAACTGCGTTATTTTTCTTTTCTATTGCTAATAAAAAAACTATATATATATACATATTGTCATGCCCTGCTCGTCGGCTCCTCATGTGTGCCACGCCCCCCTGCTTGCCAACGTGTGTTTCCCTGATTGTTTCCACCTATGTCCGATTACCGTGATCAGTCCTGTGTATTTAAGTCTGAGTCTTGCCTGTGATCGTGGTCCGTCATTACGTGATCTGTGCACATGGTGTTGGTGGTCCCTCGCCTCCCGTGTCTCCTTGTCCCGAATAAACCCCGATTACCCCGATCCTGCTCGTCTGCCTGGTTTTCTGAACCACCGCCCGCACGATCGCCTGTCCACCCGAGCCTTCCCGTGACAGAATGACGGACCACGAACAAGCAGCTTCCGTAACTGTGGAGGACTACCGCAGTTACGTCGATCAGCTGCTATTTTGGATCGCCCAGCCCGGCATCCGGGAAGATCCCCCGGCCTGGGATCTCATCAGCCGGAGCTGGGACATCCTGGATCGGCTGTCCCTGGAAAGGGACGCGCACCTCGCGGAAGAGGTGCGCGGTAACTTCCAGCGGGTGGCCGAGCTCCGTAAAGAGCGGTGGGTTGCGCCACGCGAACCGGGGACCATCCTCCCGCCGTCCGCTTTCTCGGACAGTGCGCAGCCTACCCCCCTGACGGTGACGCGGAGAAGGAGGAAGAAGCAGACGGTCGCCCGGACGATCGTCCTAGGGGCGTGCGCTCTCGTCCCCGCCTCCTTCCCAGCTGGTGATCCTGAGGAGCTCCCTCTGCTCTTGCCGCCCACGCAGCCGCCGCCCTCGGACTTTGCTCCCACGCGGCCGCCTACGCCGCTCGCGCAGCCGCCTGCGCAGCCGCCTGCGCCGCTCGCGCAGCCGCTCCCGTCTTCGCCTGCTGCAGCCGCTCCTGAGGCAACCCCGTTGCAGTCCCTTGCAGTTCCCGGGCGAGCGCCCCCACGACGACGGTCTGCAGTTCCCGGGCGAGCTTCCCCACAGCACTTGCCTGCAGCCCCTACTCAGGCCGAGCAGGCAACCCCTGTGCCTGCAGCCCCTGCTCAGGCCGAGCAGGCAACCCCTGTGCCTGCAGCCCCTGCTCAGGCCGAGCAGGCAACCCCTGTGCCTGCAGCCCCTGCTCAGGCCGAGCAGGCAACCCCTGTGCCTGCAGCCCCTGCTCAGGCCGAGCAGGCAACCCCTGTGCCTGCAGCCCCTGCTCAGGCCGAGCAGGCAACCCCTGTGCCTGCAGCCCCTGCTCAGGCCGAGCAGGCAACCGCTCTGCCTGCTACAGCCCCCCAGCCCAAGTCGCCTCCTTCGCCGCTGCCTCCCCCATGCGCTGCGTCCCGGCTGGAGGTCCCGAGTGAGCCCCTGGCCATCGCCAATCGGTTCTTTGCCCTCCAGGGGCTGTACTGGAGGATGATGGAGGAACCTGCCACACGGGGCTTCCCGGAGGGGGAACAACTTGCCGTGCACCTGGGGCAGGCTTTCGCCGCGTTCTCCCCTACCTCGCCTCTGAGTGACCTTGAGAGGTTGGCCGAGGATCTCCGGAAGCTGATCTCTCTCCGGAGAGCAGTTCCTGCAGAGGCGCCCCCTCTGCAGCCGCCTGCTGCAGCTCCCGGGCAGGTGTCCCCACTGCAGCCACCTGCTGCAGCTCCCGGGCAGGCGCCCCCACTGCAGCCAGCTCCTGTTCCTGACCGTGCTCCTGTTCCTGCAGAGGCGCCCCCTCTGCAACCGCCTGCTGCAGCTCCCGGGCAGGCGCCCCCACTGCAGCCACCTGCTGCAGCTCCCGGGCAGGCGCCCCCACTGCAGCCAGCTCCTGTTCCTGACCGTGCTCCTGTTCCTGCAGAGGCGCCCCCACTGCAGCCGCCTGCTGCAGCTTCCGGGCTGGCGCCCCCACTGCAGCCAGCTCCTGTTCCTGACTGCGCTCCAGTTCCTGCAGAGGCACCCCCTCTGCAGCCGCCTGCTGCAGCTCCCGGGCAGGCGCCCCCACTGCAGCCACCTGCTGCAGCTCCAGGGCAGGTGCCCCCACTGCAGCCACCTGCAGCTCCAGGGCAGGCGCCCCCTCTGCAGCCGCCTGCTGCAGCTCCCGGGCCGGCGCCCCCACTGCAGCCACCTCCAGTTCCTGACCGCGCTCCAGTTCCTGACCGCGCTCCAGTTCCTGACCGTGCTCCAGTTCCTGCAGAGGCACCCCCTCTGCAGCCGCCTGCTGCAGCTCCCGGGCAGGCGCCCCCACTGCAGCCACCTGCTGCAGCTCCAGGGCAGGTGCCCCCACTGCAGCCACCTCCAGTTCCTGACCGCGCTCCAGTTCCTGACCGCGCTCCAGTTCCTGACCACGCTCCAGTTCCTGACCACGCTCCAGTTCCTGACCACGCTCCAGTTCCCGGGCAGGCGCCCCCCCCGCGGCCTGACCGTGTTCCTGTCCCGGCGCCCCGGCGACCTGACCGTGTTCCTGTCCCGGCGCCCCGGCGGCATGCAGCAGCTCCAGAGGCGCCCCCTCCGCCTGCAGCAGCTCCAGAGGCGCCCCCTCCGCCTGCAGCAGCTCCAGAGGCGCCCCCTCCGCCTGCAGCAGCTCCAGAGGCGCCCCCTCCGCCTGCAGCAGCTCCAGAGGCGCCCCCTCCGCCTGCAGCAGCTCCAGAGGCGCCCCCTCCGCCTGCAGCAGCTCCAGAGGCGCCCCCTCCGCCTGCAGCAGCTCCAGTCCCTGTCCTAGTCCCCGAGGTGGTCCTGGACAACTCCATCTTGGCTCCTCCCTCTTCGGAGGCGGAGGAGCTGGAATGGGACCCCTCGGGGACGGAACTCGTGGCCCCTTGTCCCTCGCCCCGGCGAGATCGACCCCGAACTAGGGTCGGCTTGTCTGTGTCCCGCAGGGGAAGGGGACACAGACGCAGGGCTGGGGTCCCGCCCGCCCTGCCCCCTGGCTCGCCCTCCCTCGCCTGCGCTGGGGCTCGGTTGGCGCCTGCGGGTCCTGGCCCTCCGGGTCGGCTGTCGCCTGCAGGTCCCTCTCCGGTGCCTCGTCGCCCTGCCTCGCTCCCCTCTCTGGGTCCTGGTCGGTCGCCTGGGGGTTCCCCGACGGCGGCTCCTCGGTCGCCTGCGGGGCCCTTACCTCCGGCCCTTTCCCGGACGTCGCCGCCTGCTGCGGCTCCCCCCTCCTCCGGGCCTTCGCCCTGGCCCCTTCCTACTCCCTCGTCCCCTTCCCCGGTGCTCCCTCCTGCTCCCTCCCTGGCCCCTCCGCGGGTCCCTCGCCCTGGCTCCTCGGCCCCTCCGAGGTCCCCTCCGGCTCCGGCCTCCCGGCCGCCTGCGGCCCCTCCGGCTGCCTCCCGTCGCCCGCTGGGGCTCCCACGGGCTCCCCTTGGTTCCCCCTCCTTCTCTCCCTTTCCTGCCCCTATCCCGCCTGTCTTTGTTCCGCCTCCTGCCTTTGTCCCGCCGTCCTCTGTTCCTGGTCCCTTTGTTCTGCCCCGCTCGGTTCCTGGTTTCCCGTCGTTCCCTCCCGTCACTCCCGCTCCTTTTGTTCCGCCTGTTCCCTCTGTTCCGCCCTTTCTAGTCTGTCTCTCTGCGTTCCCTGCCCTTTGTCAGGTCCTGTCTTACGTCTTGTCCCTTGCCGTGTTCTGCGTCTCCGTTTTGTTTCCTGTGCTTCGGTGATTGTTCCGTTTGGTTCCAGGTCCGGGTTCCCGTGTTCCGTCTGTCGCCTCCTCCCTGGCGCGCCCGGTGAAGCGCGCCTTTGGGGGGGGGTTCTGTCATGCCCTGCTCGTCGGCTCCTCATGTGTGCCACGCCCCCCTGCTTGCCAACGTGTGTTTCCCTGATTGTTTCCACCTATGTCCGATTACCGTGATCAGTCCTGTGTATTTAAGTCTGAGTCTTGCCTGTGATCGTGGTCCGTCATTACGTGATCTGTGCACATGGTGTTGGTGGTCCCTCGCCTCCCGTGTCTCCTTGTCCCGAATAAACCCCGATTACCCCGATCCTGCTCGTCTGCCTGGTTTTCTGAACCACCGCCCGCACGATCGCCTGTCCACCCGAGCCTTCCCGTGACACATATATATTTATGGGTGTATCGAGACTAGATGGTCATTATGAATAACTAAGGTGCACTAAAATTGGGTGAGCAGGCAAGGCATGTCACCCCGGTTGTGTGACAATTATTTTATATATATATTCCATCCACCATCCCTCCTTTACGGAGGACTGCTTTATTTTTAATATCCATTGCGAAAAAAAAACACAAGAAAAAGAAAAAATATCTATATATATATACATATATATATATATATATATATATATATATATGGGTGTGTCGAGACTAGATGGTCAGTATGGATAACTAAAGTGCACTAAAATTGGGTGAGCAGGCAAGGCATGTCACCCAGGTTGTGTGACAATTATTTTATATAAATGTATATATATATATATATATATATATATATATATATATATATATATATATATATATATTCCATCCACCATCCCTCCTTTACGGAGAACTGCGTTATTTTTCTTTTCTATTGCTAATAAAAAAACTATATATATGTACATATATATATATATATATGGGTGTATCGAGACTAGTTGGTCATTATGGATAACTAAGTTGCACTAAAATTGGGTGAGCAGGCAAGGCATGTCACCCAGGTTGTGTGACAATTATTTTATATATATATGTATATATATATTCCCTCCACCACCCCTCCTTTACGGAGGACTGCTTTATTTTTAATATCCATTGCGAAAAAAAAACACAAGAAAAAGAAAAAATATCTATATATATACATATATATATATATATATATATATATATATATATATATATATATATATATATATATATATGGGTGTGTCGAGACTAGATGGTCAGTATGGATAACTAAGGTGCACTAAAATTGGGTGAGCAGGCAAGGCATGTCACCCAGGTTGTGTGACAATTATTTTATATATATGCATATACATATTCCATCCACCATCCCTCCTTTACGGAGAACTGCGTTATTTTTATTGTCTATTGCAAAAAAAAAACAGAAAAACTATATATATATATACATATATATTCATGGGTGTATCGAGACTAGATGGTCATTATGGATAACTAAAGTGCACTAAAATTGGGTGAGCAGGCAAGGCATGTCACCCAGGTTGTGTGACAATTATTTTATATAAATGTATATATATATATATATATATTCCATCCACCATCCCTCCTTTACAGAGAACTGCGTTATTTTTCTTTTCTATTGCTAATAAAAAAACTATATATATATGTACATATATATATATATATATATGGGTGTATCGAGACTAGTTGGTCATTATGGATAACTAAGTTGCACTAAAATTGGGTGAGCAGGCAAGGCATGTCACCCAAGTTGTGTGACAATTATTTTATATATATGTATATATATATTCCATCCACCATCCCTCCTTTATGGAGAACTGCGTTATTTTTATTGTCTATTGCAAAAAAAAAACAAAAAAAACTATATATATATACATATATATTTATGGGTGTATCGAGACTAGTTGGTCATTATGGATAACTAAGTTGCACTAAAATTGGGTGAGCAGGCAAGGCATGTCACCCAAGTTGTGTGACAATTATTTTATATATATGTATATATATATTCCATCCACCATCCCTCCTTTATGGAGAACTGCGTTATTTTTATTGTCTATTGCAAAAAAAAAAACAAAAAAAACTATATATATATATACATATATATATATGGGTGTATCGAGACTAGAAGGTCATTATGCATAACTAAAGTGCACTAAAATTGGGTGAGCAGGATAGGCATGTCACCCCAGTTGTGTGACAATTATTTTATATATATGTATATATATATATATATTCCCTCCACCACCCCTCCTCTACGGAGGACTGCTTTATTTTTATTTCCATTGCAAAAATAAAAAATTTTAAAACACAAAAAAAAAAAAAAAACGAAAATAATAATAATAAAAATAATTTTGAATGTGTATTCAAATAAGTTTGAATGTGTGTGAACTATATATAAATATATATATACACATGCATATACAGAAATATATACACACACACACATATATATATATACACACACACACACAGACACACACTCACATAAACACATACACACACTGTGTACAGTCTTATGCAAAGGTTTGGCACCCCTTGACAAATAACATCTTTTCAATTACAAAAGCAACAATATCAGTTAATACAGTCTCTTTAGGAACTGGGGGAAAAATACACAATATTTTCAGCAAACATTGATGAATAGTTACTTTTTATGCCATAAATTGAACAAAATTACAAAATAAAAACATTATTATGGCACTCTGCAAAAGTTTGGGCACCCTACGTAATCAGTACTTAGTAACACCTCCTCTGCCAGATATCACAGCTTACAAGCGCTTCTTATAGCCAGCTGAAAGGCTTTCAGTTCTTGTACTTGGGATTTTCTCACATTCTTCCTTGCAAAAGGCTTCTAGTTCTGTAATATTCTAATATATCAAGGGCTGTATTGTCAAATAGGAGATCGGCAGCATTCTCCCACCTGAGAAAACTGTACTACAATGCCCTTGATAGTGTGTAGAAACACACTCGTCAGCTCTAGTCCTCCTGTAACAACGCAAAAGGACTGGCAACCCTCAGGTATTTATGCGTGCGATTGTATGATAAATTCACCCTGACAGTCTCACACTTCTCTTGGTACCAACAGGTCTCATGGAATATATAAAAGGCAACTGCAACAATTATACTCGGCACTAAACATCGAGGCACGGAAATGCAGCAGAGCTTGTGTATTTCTCAGGATGCATTCTAGTAAAATGCCCGGAAAATGAGCTAAAGACATATTTCAAGGGGCACTATATAAAACCGATGGAAATTTTACTGATTAAATAAAAGGAAAAGCATCGTTTGAAAAATCACAAATGTTTCTAAGATTCAATGCATCGCTTTTTGACCACATCATAGCGATGAACACATCATTGTTCCTGACAATGTCCTAATACAGAAATAAAACTTTATGTTGGTAAACTCAAAAAGCCTTCAGCTGTCACACTGGCTAACGATCTCAAACGATTATAAAGCAGCATTTTGAAAAGTGCTGTTTTAAAATAACAGATACAACACTTACCTTGTCTTCTGGCCAAATGCTTTTCACGGCTTGGCACTCCAACGGTGCTGAAACGAAATTTGTATTTCCTCCTACCTCGTTGGCCCTTCAGTTCTTCTTTTCTCCCTTTGGATGTTTTTTTCCTTCTTCTTTGGATATTGTTTTTTATTTTTGTTTGTTTTTTTTTACTTTGCATGTTTTTCCTTCTTCGGATATTATTTTTTTGGCTTATTTTTTTAGACGATGTTTTTTTCGTCTTCTTTAAAAATTGATTTTTTTCGTCTTCTTTAAATATTGTTTTTTTTTTCATCCTTTTGATGTTGTTTTACGGAACAAGAGCCGTACAGTGCTACTCTATCAGGAGGTAGCGCCAACTGAACGCCTTGAAGCAGTACCCAGCTCTTTTATAGGGAGCGTCAACCCGAAGTCAAGTTCTAGAACGTTGCACTCACTTTTCATTGGTTTCCCAGCTATGCTGTCAGAATAATGTTTGCTGATTGGTCGAAAATTTTAAAACGTACCCGAGTACTGTAAAAAAAACTCAAGATCTTGCTACCCTACGGAGCACCCATAAGGTGATTTTTTTTATACGTTATATGCAGCTATTTGTAGCAGGCCGTAATTAGACTAATCCACCCTTTGTCAATAAAGCCAACAAGAGAACAGGTTGCCCAAAGTTTGCTCAGGTACACGCCACAGCACAACCTTAAAAACACATCCAGCACAAATCACACTAGTGAATGACACAGCAAATCACAGCAATAAAAAAGACCCCTATGGGCAATCCAGCACCCAGACTACAGGTGCCAAAAGGCCCAGCCTGCCTAATAATGAACCCAAAATATACATACAACAAAGAAAAAGACACAAACAAAAAAGAAAATAAAACTAGCCAGCTGCTCCCACTAAACCCCGCTCCCGAGGCCACTAAGCCGGCTGACTTGATAATACACGATACAACCTCAGATAAAACATATTAAAGCAACACCAGGGAGGTTTACAACCTGATCCTTAAAATTATCGACCCGTAATTCCACCTTGAAAACCCCTAAAGAACAGTAGTTTACCCCATGACTCACTGCCCCATTCAAACAAAAAAAAAACAGGTTTTTGGGGTAACCTTTAGGTCAGCTCTTCAAAACCAGGTATGAGGACTCTTCAGCTAATCAGTCCTCTAATTAGAAATCTAATTAGGGAGTTGCAGCGAAAACCTGCATACACACCGGCCCTTTGCGGATAAGATTGTTCACCCCTGAAACAAGCAAACAGAAAGGCTGCTACACTGCAAATTCAATATGCCCGCCGATGCTCCACCAAATCTATCAGGACCCTGCCTGTCTTTCCCGTGCCTGCTCCTTTGCCAATATGCCCTACCATCGGAACATGCACAGCCATCTCGCCCCGGCTATGCCTCCAGTCCGAACTGCAGTTCCTATACCTGCCTATAATTGCCTGGCTACAATCCATCCCCCAAAATGAAATTGATGACCCAACGATCACAGCTAAGAATTCTATCCCCAAACCACTGGTCTTCCTCCCCAACCGAACGATCATTCACTGACCGTGGTAACTTATAAGGGTTGGTATGATGACCAGTGGTGGACCTCACCGAACGTTTAACTGGTCTCTACACCTCGGGGGGGACATAACCTCCTCCATTATACGAGGCCTACTTGTGGATGCTCTATTGCGACCCCTCCCACCAGCCCTGTCCCCGTAAAACCACAGAGTCCTCATCCGATTCCATTTCTGTTGCCCCTGTGGGCAACCCAGACTCAGGAGACATTACCAGAACATCTTCCCCTGACATAACAACCCCCTGTGGTACTGGACGCAACTCTGTTCGGTGAACTTGACGGACAACCCCGTCCCCCTCCATTGGAGTTGCAGAGTAAACTGCACCCTGATCTTGGGGACACCGAACTACCATATACAAACAGGCATCCCAATGATCCTGTATTTTACCTCGAACATGGTTCCGCAAACACACCAGCTGACCTTCATCAAACCCCTAATCATTAACCAACTCATTGTGTTTCCGATTTCGTGGTGTGGCTTGTTCCTCCAACTAAGCCTTCACATACTCTTGAAGCACCTGCAAACTTTCCTGATGGTTTTGTACCCATTCCTCCAAAGGTCCACCATACTGACTGATCCCGGCAGGAGCCTGAAGATAGTGTATCGGTAATCGAGGCTCACAGCCAGACCTTAAATAAAAAGGCATCATCCAGTCATTTGGTGGGGTGTAGTATTGTAAGCTTCTCTGCTGGAGGAAGTGTGTGAAGCAAATTGTGCAAAAAAAATATTAAAGCAACACCAGGGAGGTTTACATCTAGATCCTTAAAATGATCGACCTGCAATTCCACCTTGAAAATCCAATTACCATATAAAGGATACAAGATGTAAAGATGACAAATGACATGGCACACATTTGTTGTTTAGACTGTTGTGTCAGGTTAATTGAAAGCTGAAGGATCTTAGTGTTTACTAGTCTAAGTAACAGAATGTCTAAACACTGTGCTTGCCATTATGGGTTTTTAAGCAGAACATATAGGTATAGAAACATATTAACATTACGTTTCACGATTCACTGACTGGAGAATAGGAGAATATACACATCAATATTACTACTTAAGTTAACTAACCCTAATCCCAACCCCTATTGGCACGGAGCCCGCCAGGGTTCAGGTGATTGGCACGGAGCCCGCCAGGGTTCAGGTGAGATATAAATCTGTAATCTGTATCAATGGTTTTGCTATCCATACCCACCCTATTAATGTTAGCTTCCCAGGGTTTCTTGTTAGACAAGCTCTGTGTCTCTCTATACCCCCATTTACTGCACGACTGATTGTCCATTTATAAAGAATCAAATAGGGTGAAGATGGTTTTAGTTTACAATTACTCTGGAAGGTGACCAGATTAAAAAAAACTAAATACCATGCCTACGTGTATGTAATCTCCATCACAGTCCCCATTTTCCCCATAATCCTCGTTTTGATAGTGCCAATTTGTGTAATGTGAGTTTTTTTTTTTTTTTAAAAACTGTTATAGAAGAACATACTGGATGCCACATGTGTACAATTACCCCTTTCTAATTAGTGGGGTCCGTTGTGTCAGCTACAGCCTTTACTAACATACACATAAGTATACAGTCTTACAGCACTTTTGTTTTCCTTTTGTATTTAATGGTTTTCCATTTAGGGGGCAGCATGGTGGTGCAGTGGTTAGCACTGTTGCCTCACACCTCTAGGGCCCGGGTTCGAGTCTCCACCTGGGTCACATGTGTGTGGAGTTTGCATGTTCTACCCATGTCATCGTGGGGTTTCCTCCGGGTACTCTGGTTTCCCCCACAGTCCAAAAACATGCTGAGGCTAATTGGAGTTGCTAAATTGCCCATAGGAGTGTATGCGTGAGTGAATAGTGTGTGAGTGTGCCCTGCGATGGGCTGGCCCGCCATCCTGAGTTGTTCCCTGTCTCGTGCCCATTGCTTCCGGGATAGGCTCCAGACCCCCCGCGATCCAGTAGGATAAGCGGTTTGGAAAATGGATGGATGGATGGATGGACAGTTTTCCATTTGAGGAATTAGCAAAAAACTGCAGTGCATGATGGGTAGGATCTAAAGGCTGCCTAACGCCCTTAATTTGTTTGCAATTTCGCCAGGTAGGCTACCTTCTTTAAACTGCGTTTTGCTAGACTACACATTTCGAGATGTTTTATTGTAGTCTTGGTAAATATATATATATAGTTTAGCCTAACCCAGCCACTTAAGGGAGCAAGCCAGCTCAGGTAGGTGCCAGTCCCAAGCCCGGATTAATGGAGAGGGTTGGCGTCAAGAAATAAAGAGAAATAAAGACAACTAATACTCCTAGTTTGCGAGATCTGACTGCAATGGCAGCACTGCTACAAGGGTGTGGATAAATCTATACAAATATCACCTGCATGCACATTACTTCTTTTACAATAACCAACTCCTGATCCATACTGTTAGTCGTGAAAAAAAAAACTATCGTGTACATAGAGGCCCTGTGTAAAAAGATAACTGCCAAGGAAAAGATCAAAAACATTTATTTCAAGGATACAAAGTTTTTATGGTCATGTACAGTGTACAGTGCAATTCTTATTTGATTAACTTGAATGTCTCCACAGACTAGACGATTAAACAAATAAAGCAGCGCAACATTACAATAACTAATAACAAATAAACAAAGCTCACGAGTACTATTACAGTATTTATATCATTTATTTAAACTTAATTTTACCAGGTAAATTAACTACAAAGCAGTTACCACTGCTTTACCTGCTTCTCGGGAGAAATAGCAGATATACGTCATGTATGTGACTAAATTCTTAAGCCAATAAGGGCAAAGTTGTGTCGTAATGGAGGCGGATCCAGTTTGTGCAGCCGGTTAAAGACACTACGGGCATGTAAATGGAGAACGAAATTATAGTTATACCGAATCTCCTACACACAATACCAAGGTTACCAACTTTGGTCAGCTGACCGGAGTGAGACGTTCAATTCCCGTAAGATTTCTTTGCGCCAGCCTGAGAGTCTGAAAACACGTCACACCAGATGCATGAGAGATGGAAACCTGGGATATTCAGTCGAATCAGATCAAATATGATGCTAAGTTAGTACTAAGTTAAAATATGTTCCGGACTTGTAACATGCACCCATGATTTGGAACAGTCAGCAGGCTGTCTCTGGCCACGCCCCCTACACTCGGTCCGGCCCCTGGCTTTTCCTGAATTCTGATTCCTTTAGATAAACATTGACTTCATTGATATTGTTATTGATTTATCGACAGACCATCATACTTTTTAGACGTTATAATAACAACACTCTATTGATCCCCAAAGAGAGAAATTCTCTCCTTGCCTGCCCCCTCTTACTGTCCATGATACACAAGCACATATGTAGAAAAACGTCAGCTTGGAAGCCAAGGCTGGACTTAACCTACTCTATTCTGGTATTCTGTTCTCCCAAGTAAGGCATCCCAAGTTCGAATCCAACTTCCGACAAAAGTTCTTCAATCGCTACAGCACAATTTGAGCCACTGATCGGCTTTAATTGCTTTGTTTTATTTTTGCGTTTCAGGCAAAACTACATAACACTTAAAGACACTACGGGCATGTAAATGGAGAACGAAATTATAGTTATAGCGAATCTCCTACACACAATACCAAGGTTACCGAACTTTGGTCAGCTGGCCGGAGTGAGACGTTCAATTCCCGTAAGATTTCTTTGCGCCAGCCTGAGAGTCTGAAAACACGTCACACCAGATGCATGAGAGATGGAAACCTGGGATATTCAGTCGAATCAGATCAAATATGATGCTAAGTTAGTACTAAGTTAAAATATGTTCCGCACTTGTAACATGCACCCATGATTTGGAACAGCAGCATACCTGTCAAGGTTTGGATTTGAAAATAAAGGAAATTTTCCGGCACCCGCCGTGAGCCATCCGCAACCAGGCTCCAGTATCCCTTACATTTTAAGACAGGAAATATAAAATAATATAAATTATATAAAATATAATATAAATATAAATATAAATATATAAAATATATTTTTGGCCACAACCGGGATTCGAACCCCGGTCTCCCGTGTGAAAGGCGGCGATCTTACCACTACACTATCCAGCAACAATATAATATAATATATATATATATATTATAAAATAAATGAAGTCGTTTTCGCGAACACGCGAACAGGGGCCGGACCGACTGTAGGGGGCGTGGCCAGAGACAGCCTGCTGACCATATATTTTATATATTTATATTTATATTTATATTATATTTTATATAATTTATATTATTTTATATTTCCTGTCTTAAAATGTAAGGGATACTGGAGCCTGGTTGCGGTGGTGGGATGGCTCACGGCGGGTGCCGGAAAATTTCCTTTATTTTCAAATCCAAACCTTGACAGGTATGCTGCTGTTCCAAATCATGGGTGCATGTTACAAGTGCGGAACATATTTTAACTTAGTACTAACTTAGCATCATATTTGATCTGATTCGACTGAATATCCCAGGTTTCCATCTCTCATGCATCTGGTGTGACGTGTTTTCAGACTCTCAGGCTGGCGCAAAGAAATCTTACGGGAATTGAACGTCTCACTCCGGCCAGCTGACCAAAGTTCGGTAACCTTGGTATTGTGTGTAGGAGATTCGCTATAACTATAATTTCGTTCTCCATTTACATGCCCGTAGTGTCTTTAAGTGTTATGTAGTTTTGCCTGAAACGCAAAAATAAAACAAAGCAATTAAAGCCGATCAGTGGCTCAAATTGTGCTGTAGCGATTGAAGAACTTTTGTCGGAAGTTGGATTCGAACTTGGGATGCCTTACTTGGGAGAACAGAATACCAGAATAGAGTAGGTTAAGTCCAGCCTTGGCTTCCAAGCTGACGTTTTTCTACATATGTGCTTGTGTATCATGGACAGTAAGAGGGGGCAGGCAAGGAGAGAATTTCTCTCTTTGGGGATCAATAGAGTGTTGTTATTATAACGTCTAAAAAGTCTGTCGATAAATCAATAAGAAAATAAATGAAGTCGTTTTCGCGAACACGCGAACAGGGGCCGGACCGGGAGATTCGGTATAACTATAATTTCGTTCTCCATTTGCATGCCCGAAGTGTCTTTAAGTGTTATGTAGTTTTGCCTGAAACGCAAAAATAAAACAAAGCAATTAAAGCCGATCAGTGGCTCAAATTGTGCTGTAGCGATTGAAGAACTTTTGTCGGAAGTTGGATTCGAACCCACGCCTTACTTGGGAGAACAGAATACCAGAATAGAGTAGGTTAAGTCCAGCCTTGGCTTCCAAGCTGACGTTTTTCTACAAATGTGCTTGTGTATCATGGACAGTAAGAGGGGGCAGGCAAGGAGAGAATTTCTCTCTTTGGGGATCAATAGAGTGTTGTTATTATAACGTCTAAAAAGTATGATGGTCTGTCGATAAATCAATAAGAAAATAAATGACGTCGTTTTCGCGAACACGCTGGAAAAGCCAGGGGCCGGACCGACTGTAGGGGGCGTGGCCAGAGACAGCCTGCTGACCATAGCTGTCAAGTCTCCCGTTTTGGCCGGGAAACTACCGTATTTTACTTCTCTTTCCCGCCGTCCTCCCGTATTAGTATTTTCCCGTAAATCTCCCTTATAATATATATATATATATATTATATTATATAGTTGCTGGATAGTGTAGTGGTAAGATCGCCGCCTTTCACACGGGAGACCGGGGTTCGAATCCCGGTTGTGGCCAGAAACAACTGCTATCACAACTAGAGATTGATGAGGTACAACACGATTGCTACGACAAGGGGGAGCCAGGACGACAGGTCAGGGGGGAGATATCATCATCCCCACATTCCGAGATTATATACATACATATATTATATACATACATATATACATATACATATATATTAGTAGGCTGAATATAGCTGACCTGAGAAATAAGAAATAAACCCTCCGACCCTCCGACGTAGAAGACTACTACAGATCAGCTGATCTACACCACAGCAACAGTGATCCTGGAGCCGGACCGTCTTTGAAGACTCCGTAAATCTCCGTATAATAATATATATCTACGGGAACGAGAAAGGAGAAAGATAAAAATAATTTAATAATTTAATAGTCATTAGTGAACGTGTGTATCGTAATGAAGTCGTTTTCGCGAACAGGGGCCGGACCGACTGTAGGGGGCGTGGCCAGAGACAGCCTGCTGACCATATATTTATTTATATTATATTTTATATAATTTATATTATTTTATATTTCCTGTCTTAAAATGTAAGGGATACTGGAGCCTGGTTGCGGTGGTGGGATGGCTCACGGCGGGTGCCGGAAAATTTCCTTTATTTTCAAATCCAAACCTTGACAGGTATGCTGCTGTTCCAAATCATGGGTGCATGTTACAAGTGCGGAACATATTTTAACTTAGTACTAACTTAGCATCATATTTGATCTGATTCGACTGAATATCCCAGGTTTCCATCTCTCATGCATCTGGTGTGACGGGAACGAGAAAGGAGAAAGCAGAGAACAAGAACAAGATTTGTAAATGGGACCCCCGGCATGAAAAATAGAATAGTTCTCGTCATTAGTGAACATGTGTCTCGTCATTGTGTATCATGGACAGTAAGAGGGGGATCAATAGAGTGTAACGTCTAAAAAGTCTGTCGATAAATCAATAAGATTTGAAATGAAATGTGATTTGAAAATAAAGGAAATTTTCCGGCACCCGCCGTGAGCCATCCCACCACCGCAACCAGGCTCCAGTATCCCTTACATTTTAAGACAGGAAATATAAAATAATATAAATTATATAAAATATAATATAAATATAAATATAAATATATAAAATATATAAAATATATTTTTGGCCACAACCGGGATTCGAACCCCGGTCTCCCGTGTGAAAGGCGGCGATCTTACCACTACACTATCCAGCAACTATATAATATAAGGGAGATTTACGGGAAAATACTAATACGGGAGGACGGCGGGAAAGAGAAGTAAAATACGGTAGTTTCCCGGCCAAAACGGGAGACTTGACAGCTATGGCTGTCTCTGGCCACGCCCCCTACAGTCGGTCCGGCCCCTGTTCGCGTGTTCGCGAAAACGACTTCATTTATTTTCTTATTGATTTATCGACAGACTTTTTAGACGTTATAATAACAACACTCTATTGATCCCCCTCTTACTGTCCATGATACACAATGACGAGACATGGCCAGAGACAGCCTGCTGACCATCAAAAGAAAACAACTGGATGTGCATGTCAGGTATTGGGTGAATTATGAGAATGGCTCTCGAGTGCAGTCCTGGTTCTGGGATCACAGTACATGAGCCACTCCACCGCTGAAGACTTACTGGAGAAGTTTAAGGTAAGCCATTCAATAACATTTAAACTCATTAACGAACCCATGATTTTTAAATATCCATGGTTTATCTTTACATGTGTTTAAATGGGAGAACCATATTTATTGGTAAGCATATTTTAAAGATTTTATTGCTGCTTCATGGCTTTTGCTGCAAAAAAAATAGTTCATTGAGGAAATAGAATGTTTAAGTGTTGTGTAGCAACATGTACAGCTGTTGTACAGGCAAAAACTCTGGCTCAGTCCAAAGGAGGTGGATATAGGAATGGCTGTCATCAAGGTGGGACTTCTGTGAATTCACTGGTATCTTTACATACAAATGTATCAAACAATTGTGAAGTAAAAAATATGTGAATAACATGGAGTTTGAGCTGGTTTGATATGTACAGCTGAGGTAGTGTTAACCTTGGGCTGAGTGTGCAGAAAGATTCTGGAAATTTGACAAACCATCTTTTTGTCAGAGACAGTCAGGAGCCAAAGGCAGTGGAAGTGACCTTGGTGTCCTTCAGATTAAAAAAAATTGCCAGATTGTGCTCTCAAAAATGTGCAAAAAGGCCTTGGATAAATGCCCTCTGAAGTACTCGATTGTACATGAGATGACGTGCTTGGACCCAAACAAAATGCACACCAGCCAGATAACTGCCAGCAGAAAAGGAGAAATCTCATGCAGAAGTTTGCGCAGGAGAATCGGTTGGCAGGCAGGATATCTGCTGGTAAATCATAGGATAAGAATAGGATAGTTCAGAATATTATTTTTAAATTATGCTTTTCTTTTTTCACATCTAACTGAATCAGGGACGGATTACAAACCGGGTTAGCGGGGCCGCTGCCCAGGGGCCCTTGGGGTGCAGGGGGCCCGTGGGCCCCAAGCCCAAAACAATTTGCAACGCTTATCAGCAATGTATTTTCGTTTGTCTATTTTAGAGGGCCTACATTCTTTGATCCTCTGCCTACAAGGTCCCCTGACCCTATAGGGAGGGTGTTTGGCTGCCAAGGGCCCTTGACTTGTGGTGGTTGTGGTGGTGGTGCAGGTGGTGGTGGTGGGGGGGGGCCTCGCGAACGTTTTACCCAGGGGCCCACACAACCCATAATCCGTCCCTGAACTGAATAGTGTTAACACGTAGATTTTAGCAGTATTTAGAAGACCGACTCTTGGTGTTTGAAAAGAAGCATCAGCCCAGTTATATTTTCTTTGATGAGCCTAGAGATATCTCAAGATTAAATTAAAATGATTGCACATTTATGGTATCATAGGAAAATTGGGTTATAAATCACTTTCCTATTCTACATGTGATTCTGTGTATTGACATTGTTGATCTGCATCTAATCTACTGTAATTAATGTAATTACAGGTGATGCAATATCCCAGCAGTCTGATAATCACCTGCACAATGAGGCAAAAGGCTTGGATTTTATATCCTTCATTCCTTCAGCACCATCCAAAGTTGATGTCTTTTTACATCAAAAAGTTAGTGGGCCTTATCCTGACCTCTGGATGTTCTGCAAGAACTTGCTGCTGCTGTCCTATGGGCAAGCCGAAGTGGAACGAATAGAGGTGGAGACCTGCAACTTATCAGAGGAAACAGTTGTTGCACAGAGGCTTATATGCGACCATGTCAGAGTGTGTGGGGGAGCAACCAAAGCGCCTCTGACCAAAGGTGAAAGATGAGCGAAAAGCAAAAAAGAAAACTTGAGGAACTCAAGAGGAAGAGAGTCTCACTGGAAAGTGTATGTGAGAGTTTACAAAAGGATGCTGAGCACATGGCAGAGGAAGCAGAGAGTGCTGCTGGAACCAAAAGGGCAACATTACTTACCAAGTCCAATACTCTGAGCCGACGAGCGAAGGAGGAGAAAGAGCAGTTGGTGGTCTTAAATGCAGATACTGAAGAATAGGCTACTGAACTGTGACTCCTAACACATCAAGAGTGAATCGGTGGAAACAAAAATATTTAGGTTCTTTGCATTTTTGGAGTATTTTACTTTCTGTGCCTGTTTGTACATTGTTCACAGCCATAATACTTTATAATTACAAGGTAGTTTTATGTTAGAGCTCTTGCTCCAATAAATATGTGCCTTGTAATTAACTAAATTCTAGGCTATTCAGTTTTTTTTTGCCCTCGTGATGGTCGTGGGTTGTGAAAAAAGCCTTCTTCTTAGGGGTACCGCTGGGGCCAGCCGGGCGTATGTCGTGGCTTCAGTGAGTACTTATGTTTGTCATGCTGCCTGTGTACTTTATAGCGGCACAACATATTTCTGCAAATTGCATGCGTCAAATTGTCTGTCTCTCTTAAAAAATATGAAGTGTCACCAAAATTTTAAACGGGGAATCAATCTCAATGAAAAATATTCGTCAAGTAACGTTTCTAAAATAATATAGACATACTAATAATTATATATTAATAAATCGGATGAACGATGCATCCCAAATTGTATCCGCTGCGCACTTCTTAATCAGGGCAATCGCATCGTGGAGGTTTCTGCAGACGCCCAAAAAGACTTACTTAAGAAAACTGTTGCATGATAATTTGTACCATTTTCAAGGGTGGGGGGCGTGCAGTAGATGCCCCCTTTATTTTTGTGCTTCTGCCGTTCAAACCGAGCAGCACTGAGTTTGTCATGGCACCTGACGCCAAATCTACTGCTTAGCTGCTACAGACAGAACTATCTTCAAATCACCACTAGGGGGTGTCAATGCTGCAGCTTCGTTCTATGGTTGATCTTTTTCAAAGACAGTTTTTTTTCTCTCTCTCCACATAATCAACTTAACTGATTAGCGTGCTTTCATAGTAATGGTTTTTAATCCGTGTTAATCTTCTGAACAATGACTAGTAAAGGTTCTATGAGGTTGTCCTACTTACTATGGATTTTAAGTTTTTTATCAAGGTGTTAAAACGTACCACAGTTGCCAGTCCTGTGTTTTATGTCTAGCAATTTGTACAGTTTGCGTGTTCGCGAAAACGACTTCATTTATTTTATAATATATATATATATATATATATTATATTATATAGTTGCTGGATAGTGTAGTGGTAAGATCGCCGCCTTTCACACGGGAGACCGGGGTTCGAATCCCGGTTGTGGCCAGAAACAACTGCTATCACAACTAGAGATTGATGAGGTACAACACGATTGCTACGACAAGGGGGAGCCAGGACGACAGGTCAGGGGGGAGATATCATCATCCCCACATTCCGAGATTATATACATACATATATTATATACATACATACATATATACATATACATATATATTAGTAGGCTGAATACAAGAGCAGCTGACCTGAGAAATAAGAAATAAGCTAAGCTGGACCCTCCGAATGCGTGAAGTACCCTCAGAAGGTCTACTAGAAGATGTACGTAGAAGACTACTACAGATCAGCTGATCTACACCACAGCAACAGTGATCCTGGAGCCGGACCGTCTTTGAAGACTCCGTAAATCTCCGTATAATAATATATATCTACGGGAACGAGAAAGGAGAAAGATAAAAATAATTTAATAATTTAATAATAAGAGAAAAATAGAATAGTTCTCGTCATTAGTGAACGTGTGTATCGTGGACAGTAATCAATAGAGTGTTGTTATTATAACGTCTAAAAAGTCTGTCGATAAATCAATAAGAAAATAAATGAAGTCGTTTTCGCGAACAGGGGCCGGACCGACTGTAGGGGGCGTGGCCAGAGACAGCCTGCTGACCATATATTTTATATATTTATATTTATATTATATTTTATATAATTTATATTATTTTATATTTCCTGTCTTAAAATGTAAGGGATACTGGAGCCTGGTTGCGGTGGTGGGATGGCTCACGGCGGGTGCCGGAAAATTTCCTTTATTTTCAAATCCAAACCTTGACAGGTATGCTGCTGTTCCAAATCATGGGTGCATGTTACAAGTGCGGAACATATTTTAACTTAGTACTAACTTAGCATCATATTTGATCTGATTCGACTGAATATCCCAGGTTTCCATCTCTCATGCATCTGGTGTGACGGGAACGAGAAAGGAGAAAGCAGAGAACAAGAACAAGATTTGTAAATGGGACCCCCGGCATGAAAAATAGAATAGTTCTCGTCATTAGTGAACATGTGTCTCGTCATTGTGTATCATGGACAGTAAGAGGGGGTTGTTATTATAACGTCTAAAAAGTCTGTCGATAAATCAATAAGAAAATAAATGTGATTTGAAAATAAAGGAAATTTTCCGGCACCCGCCGTGAGCCATCCCACCACCGCAACCAGGCTCCAGTATCCCTTACATTTTAAGACAGGAAATATAAAATAATATAAATTATATAAAATATAATATAAATATAAATATAAATATATAAAATATATAAAATATATTTTTGGCCACAACCGGGATTCGAACCCCGGTCTCCCGTGTGAAAGGCGGCGATCTTACCACTACACTATCCAGCAACTATATAATATAAGGGAGATTTACGGGAAAATACTAATACGGGAGGACGGCGGGAAAGAGAAGTAAAATACGGTAGTTTCCCGGCCAAAACGGGAGACTTGACAGCTATGGCTGTCTCTGGCCACGCCCCCTACAGTCGGTCCGGCCCCTGTTCGCGTGTTCGCGAAAACGACTTCATTTATTTTCTTATTGATTTATCGACAGACTTTTTAGACGTTATAATAACAACACTCTATTGATCCCCCTCTTACTGTCCATGATACACAATGACGAGACATGGCCAGAGACAGCCTGCTGACCATCAAAAGAAAACAACTGGATGTGCATGTCAGGTATTGGGTGAATTATGAGAATGGCTCTCGAGTGCAGTCCTGGTTCTGGGATCACAGTACATGAGCCACTCCACCGCTGAAGACTTACTGGAGAAGTTTAAGGTAAGCCATTCAATAACATTTAAACTCATTAACGAACCCATGATTTTTAAATATCCATGGTTTATCTTTACATGTGTTTAAATGGGAGAACCATATTTATTGGTAAGCATATTTTAAAGATTTTATTGCTGCTTCATGGCTTTTGCTGCAAAAAAAATAGTTCATTGAGGAAATAGAATGTTTAAGTGTTGTGTAGCAACATGTACAGCTGTTGTACAGGCAAAAACTCTGGCTCAGTCCAAAGGAGGTGGATATAGGAATGGCTGTCATCAAGGTGGGACTTCTGTGAATTCACTGGTATCTTTACATACAAATGTATCAAACAATTGTGAAGTAAAAAATATGTGAATAACATGGAGTTTGAGCTGGTTTGATATGTACAGCTGAGGTAGTGTTAACCTTGGGCTGAGTGTGCAGAAAGATTCTGGAAATTTGACAAACCATCTTTTTGTCAGAGACAGTCAGGAGCCAAAGGCAGTGGAAGTGACCTTGGTGTCCTTCAGATTAAAAAAAATTGCCAGATTGTGCTCTCAAAAATGTGCAAAAAGGCCTTGGATAAATGCCCTCTGAAGTACTCGATTGTACATGAGATGACGTGCTTGGACCCAAACAAAATGCACACCAGCCAGATAACTGCCAGCAGAAAAGGAGAAATCTCATGCAGAAGTTTGCGCAGGAGAATCGGTTGGCAGGCAGGATATCTGCTGGTAAATCATAGGATAAGAATAGGATAGTTCAGAATATTATTTTTAAATTATGCTTTTCTTTTTTCACATCTAACTGAATCAGGGACGGATTACAAACCGGGTTAGCGGGGCCGCTGCCCAGGGGCCCTTGGGGTGCAGGGGGCCCGTGGGCCCCAAGCCCAAAACAATTTGCAACGCTTATCAGCAATGTATTTTCGTTTGTCTATTTTAGAGGGCCTACATTCTTTGATCCTCTGCCTACAAGGTCCCCTGACCCTATAGGGAGGGTGTTTGGCTGCCAAGGGCCCTTGACTTGTGGTGGTTGTGGTGGTGGTGCAGGTGGTGGTGGTGGGGGGGGGCCTCGCGAACGTTTTACCCAGGGGCCCACACAACCCATAATCCGTCCCTGAACTGAATAGTGTTAACACGTAGATTTTAGCAGTATTTAGAAGACCGACTCTTGGTGTTTGAAAAGAAGCATCAGCCCAGTTATATTTTCTTTGATGAGCCTAGAGATATCTCAAGATTAAATTAAAATGATTGCACATTTATGGTATCATAGGAAAATTGGGTTATAAATCACTTTCCTATTCTACATGTGATTCTGTGTATTGACATTGTTGATCTGCATCTAATCTACTGTAATTAATGTAATTACAGGTGATGCAATATCCCAGCAGTCTGATAATCACCTGCACAATGAGGCAAAAGGCTTGGATTTTATATCCTTCATTCCTTCAGCACCATCCAAAGTTGATGTCTTTTTACATCAAAAAGTTAGTGGGCCTTATCCTGACCTCTGGATGTTCTGCAAGAACTTGCTGCTGCTGTCCTATGGGCAAGCCGAAGTGGAACGAATAGAGGTGGAGACCTGCAACTTATCAGAGGAAACAGTTGTTGCACAGAGGCTTATATGCGACCATGTCAGAGTGTGTGGGGGAGCAACCAAAGCGCCTCTGACCAAAGGTGAAAGATGAGCGAAAAGCAAAAAAGAAAACTTGAGGAACTCAAGAGGAAGAGAGTCTCACTGGAAAGTGTATGTGAGAGTTTACAAAAGGATGCTGAGCACATGGCAGAGGAAGCAGAGAGTGCTGCTGGAACCAAAAGGGCAACATTACTTACCAAGTCCAATACTCTGAGCCGACGAGCGAAGGAGGAGAAAGAGCAGTTGGTGGTCTTAAATGCAGATACTGAAGAATAGGCTACTGAACTGTGACTCCTAACACATCAAGAGTGAATCGGTGGAAACAAAAATATTTAGGTTCTTTGCATTTTTGGAGTATTTTACTTTCTGTGCCTGTTTGTACATTGTTCACAGCCATAATACTTTATAATTACAAGGTAGTTTTATGTTAGAGCTCTTGCTCCAATAAATATGTGCCTTGTAATTAACTAAATTCTAGGCTATTCAGTTTTTTTTGCCCTCGTGATGGTCGTGGGTTGTGAAAAAAGCCTTCTTCTTAGGGGTACCGCTGGGGCCAGCCGGGCGTATGTCGTGGCTTCAGTGAGTACTTATGTTTGTCATGCTGCCTGTGTACTTTATAGCGGCACAACATATTTCTGCAAATTGCATGCGTCAAATTGTCTGTCTCTCTTAAAAAATATGAAGTGTCACCAAAATTTTAAACGGGGAATCAATCTCAATGAAAAATATTCGTCAAGTAACGTTTCTAAAATAATATAGACATACTAATAATTATATATTAATAAATCGGATGAACGATGCATCCCAAATTGTATCCGCTGCGCACTTCTTAATCAGGGCAATCGCATCGTGGAGGTTTCTGCAGACGCCCAAAAAGACTTACTTAAGAAAACTGTTGCATGATAATTTGTACCATTTTCAAGGGTGGGGGGCGTGCAGTAGATGCCCCCTTTATTTTTGTGCTTCTGCCGTTCAAACCGAGCAGCACTGAGTTTGTCATGGCACCTGACGCCAAATCTACTGCTTAGCTGCTACAGACAGAACTATCTTCAAATCACCACTAGGGGGTGTCAATGCTGCAGCTTCGTTCTATGGTTGATCTTTTTCAAAGACAGTTTTTTTTCTCTCTCTCCACATAATCAACTTAACTGATTAGCGTGCTTTCATAGTAATGGTTTTTAATCCGTGTTAATCTTCTGAACAATGACTAGTAAAGGTTCTATGAGGTTGTCCTACTTACTATGGATTTTAAGTTTTTTATCAAGGTGTTAAAACGTACCACAGTTGCCAGTCCTGTGTTTTATGTCTAGCAATTTGTACAGTTTGCGTGTTCGCGAAAACGACTTCATTTATTTTATAATATATATATATATATTATATTATATAGTTGCTGGATAGTGTAGTGGTAAGATCGCCGCGGGAGAGCGGGAGAGATTTCACACGGGAGACCGGGGTTCGAATCCCGGTTGTGGCCAGAAACAACTGCTATCACAACTAGAGATTGATGAGGTACAACACGATTGCTACGACAAGGGGGAGCCAGGACGACAGGTCAGGGGGGAGATATCATCATCCCCACATTCCGAGATTATATACATACATATATTATATACATACATACATATATACATATACATATATATTAGTAGGCTGAATACAAGAGCAGCTGACCTGAGAAATAAGAAATAAGCTAAGCTGGAAACCTGGACCCTCCGAATGCGTGAAGTACCCTCAGAAGGTCTACTAGAAGATGTACGTAGAAGACTACTACAGATCAGCTGATCTACACCACAGCAACAGTGATCCTGGAGCCGGACCGTCTTTGAAGACTCCGTAAATCTCCGTATAATAATATATATCTACGGGAACGAGAAAGGAGAAAGATAAAAATAATTTAATAATTTAATAATAAGAGAAAAATAGAATAGTTCTCGTCATTAGTGAACGTGTGTATCGTGGACAGTAATCAATGTTATTATAACGTCTAAAAAGTCTATCAATAAGAAAATAAATGAAGTCGTTTTCGCGAACAGGGGCCGGACCGACTGTAGGGGGCGTGGCCAGAGACAGCCTGCTGACCATATATTTTATATATTTATATTTATATTATATTTTATATAATTTATATTATTTTATATTTCCTGTCTTAAAATGTAAGGGATACTGGAGCCTGGTTGCGGTGGTGGGATGGCTCACGGCGGGTGCCGGAAAATTTCCTTTATTTTCAAATCCAAACCTTGACAGGTATGCTGCTGTTCCAAATCATGGGTGCATGTTACAAGTGCGGAACATATTTTAACTTAGTACTAACTTAGCATCATATTTGATCTGATTCGACTGAATATCCCAGGTTTCCATCTCTCATGCATCTGGTGTGACGGGAACGAGAAAGGAGAAAGGAGAAAGCAGAGAACAAGAACAAGATTTGTAAATGGGACCCCCGGCATGAAAAATAGAATAGTTCTCGTCATTAGTGAACATGTGTCTCGTCATTGTGTATCATGGACAGTAAGAGGGGGATCAATAGAGTGTTGTTATTATAACGTCTAAAAAGTCTGTCGATAAATCAATAAGAAAATAAATGTGATTTGAAAATAAAGGAAATTTTCCGGCACCCGCCGTGAGCCATCCCACCACCGCAACCAGGCTCCAGTATCCCTTACATTTTAAGACAGGAAATATAAAATAATATAAATTATATAAAATATAATATAAATATAAATATAAATATATAAAATATATAAAATATATTTTTGGCCACAACCGGGATTCGAACCCCGGTCTCCCGTGTGAAAGGCGGCGATCTTACCACTACACTATCCAGCAACTATATAATATAAGGGAGATTTACGGGAAAATACTAATACGGGAGGACGGCGGGAAAGAGAAGTAAAATACGGTAGTTTCCCGGCCAAAACGGGAGACTTGACAGCTATGGCTGTCTCTGGCCACGCCCCCTACAGTCGGTCCGGCCCCTGTTCGCGTGTTCGCGAAAACGACTTCATTTATTTTCTTATTGATTTATCGACAGACTTTTTAGACGTTATAATAACAACACTCTATTGATCCCCCTCTTACTGTCCATGATACACAATGACGAGACATGGCCAGAGACAGCCTGCTGACCATCAAAAGAAAACAACTGGATGTGCATGTCAGGTATTGGGTGAATTATGAGAATGGCTCTCGAGTGCAGTCCTGGTTCTGGGATCACAGTACATGAGCCACTCCACCGCTGAAGACTTACTGGAGAAGTTTAAGGTAAGCCATTCAATAACATTTAAACTCATTAACGAACCCATGATTTTTAAATATCCATGGTTTATCTTTACATGTGTTTAAATGGGAGAACCATATTTATTGGTAAGCATATTTTAAAGATTTTATTGCTGCTTCATGGCTTTTGCTGCAAAAAAAATAGTTCATTGAGGAAATAGAATGTTTAAGTGTTGTGTAGCAACATGTACAGCTGTTGTACAGGCAAAAACTCTGGCTCAGTCCAAAGGAGGTGGATATAGGAATGGCTGTCATCAAGGTGGGACTTCTGTGAATTCACTGGTATCTTTACATACAAATGTATCAAACAATTGTGAAGTAAAAAATATGTGAATAACATGGAGTTTGAGCTGGTTTGATATGTACAGCTGAGGTAGTGTTAACCTTGGGCTGAGTGTGCAGAAAGATTCTGGAAATTTGACAAACCATCTTTTTGTCAGAGACAGTCAGGAGCCAAAGGCAGTGGAAGTGACCTTGGTGTCCTTCAGATTAAAAAAAATTGCCAGATTGTGCTCTCAAAAATGTGCAAAAAGGCCTTGGATAAATGCCCTCTGAAGTACTCGATTGTACATGAGATGACGTGCTTGGACCCAAACAAAATGCACACCAGCCAGATAACTGCCAGCAGAAAAGGAGAAATCTCATGCAGAAGTTTGCGCAGGAGAATCGGTTGGCAGGCAGGATATCTGCTGGTAAATCATAGGATAAGAATAGGATAGTTCAGAATATTATTTTTAAATTATGCTTTTCTTTTTTCACATCTAACTGAATCAGGGACGGATTACAAACCGGGTTAGCGGGGCCGCTGCCCAGGGGCCCTTGGGGTGCAGGGGGCCCGTGGGCCCCAAGCCCAAAACAATTTGCAACGCTTATCAGCAATGTATTTTCGTTTGTCTATTTTAGAGGGCCTACATTCTTTGATCCTCTGCCTACAAGGTCCCCTGACCCTATAGGGAGGGTGTTTGGCTGCCAAGGGCCCTTGACTTGTGGTGGTTGTGGTGGTGGTGCAGGTGGTGGTGGTGGGGGGGGGCCTCGCGAACGTTTTACCCAGGGGCCCACACAACCCATAATCCGTCCCTGAACTGAATAGTGTTAACACGTAGATTTTAGCAGTATTTAGAAGACCGACTCTTGGTGTTTGAAAAGAAGCATCAGCCCAGTTATATTTTCTTTGATGAGCCTAGAGATATCTCAAGATTAAATTAAAATGATTGCACATTTATGGTATCATAGGAAAATTGGGTTATAAATCACTTTCCTATTCTACATGTGATTCTGTGTATTGACATTGTTGATCTGCATCTAATCTACTGTAATTAATGTAATTACAGGTGATGCAATATCCCAGCAGTCTGATAATCACCTGCACAATGAGGCAAAAGGCTTGGATTTTATATCCTTCATTCCTTCAGCACCATCCAAAGTTGATGTCTTTTTACATCAAAAAGTTAGTGGGCCTTATCCTGACCTCTGGATGTTCTGCAAGAACTTGCTGCTGCTGTCCTATGGGCAAGCCGAAGTGGAACGAATAGAGGTGGAGACCTGCAACTTATCAGAGGAAACAGTTGTTGCACAGAGGCTTATATGCGACCATGTCAGAGTGTGTGGGGGAGCAACCAAAGCGCCTCTGACCAAAGGTGAAAGATGAGCGAAAAGCAAAAAAGAAAACTTGAGGAACTCAAGAGGAAGAGAGTCTCACTGGAAAGTGTATGTGAGAGTTTACAAAAGGATGCTGAGCACATGGCAGAGGAAGCAGAGAGTGCTGCTGGAACCAAAAGGGCAACATTACTTACCAAGTCCAATACTCTGAGCCGACGAGCGAAGGAGGAGAAAGAGCAGTTGGTGGTCTTAAATGCAGATACTGAAGAATAGGCTACTGAACTGTGACTCCTAACACATCAAGAGTGAATCGGTGGAAACAAAAATATTTAGGTTCTTTGCATTTTTGGAGTATTTTACTTTCTGTGCCTGTTTGTACATTGTTCACAGCCATAATACTTTATAATTACAAGGTAGTTTTATGTTAGAGCTCTTGCTCCAATAAATATGTGCCTTGTAATTAACTAAATTCTAGGCTATTCAGTTTTTTTTGCCCTCGTGATGGTCGTGGGTTGTGAAAAAAGCCTTCTTCTTAGGGGTACCGCTGGGGCCAGCCGGGCGTATGTCGTGGCTTCAGTGAGTACTTATGTTTGTCATGCTGCCTGTGTACTTTATAGCGGCACAACATATTTCTGCAAATTGCATGCGTCAAATTGTCTGTCTCTCTTAAAAAATATGAAGTGTCACCAAAATTTTAAACGGGGAATCAATCTCAATGAAAAATATTCGTCAAGTAACGTTTCTAAAATAATATAGACATACTAATAATTATATATTAATAAATCGGATGAACGATGCATCCCAAATTGTATCCGCTGCGCACTTCTTAATCAGGGCAATCGCATCGTGGAGGTTTCTGCAGACGCCCAAAAAGACTTACTTAAGAAAACTGTTGCATGATAATTTGTACCATTTTCAAGGGTGGGGGGCGTGCAGTAGATGCCCCCTTTATTTTTGTGCTTCTGCCGTTCAAACCGAGCAGCACTGAGTTTGTCATGGCACCTGACGCCAAATCTACTGCTTAGCTGCTACAGACAGAACTATCTTCAAATCACCACTAGGGGGTGTCAATGCTGCAGCTTCGTTCTATGGTTGATCTTTTTCAAAGACAGTTTTTTTTCTCTCTCTCCACATAATCAACTTAACTGATTAGCGTGCTTTCATAGTAATGGTTTTTAATCCGTGTTAATCTTCTGAACAATGACTAGTAAAGGTTCTATGAGGTTGTCCTACTTACTATGGATTTTAAGTTTTTTATCAAGGTGTTAAAACGTACCACAGTTGCCAGTCCTGTGTTTTATGTCTAGCAATTTGTACAGTTTCTTCAGTATAAACACATGCCATGATCTGTGAGAATCTCCTCCAGAACTCTGCATTTCCTCAAGATCTTTTTGTAATATTGCATCATGGCACTGCTCAGAACAACACAGATGGTGCATAACAACACAAGGGAGTACAAGACAACATGGTGCAGAAACAGTGCGATACAAAGCAGGACAAAACTGGATGATACGTGGTCAGTGGTGGATAAAGTGCAGTAACAGCTGTACAGTGCAGCTGCCGTGGAAATGACTGTTACAGGGGATGCAAAAGCTGCAGGTTTGAATTGTTTGGCGAATGAAGCTGTTCATGAATCTGCTAGTCAGTGTTTGTGGATGGTGGTCAGAGTCCTGGATTATAGACTGAACCTTGTTACTGTGGCAGTTAAAGTACAGCTGGTCAATGGAGGGCAGTTCAGTGCGAATGATGTTCTTAACAGACTTCGCAATGTACTGCCTTCCTGTCATGTGGCTCCACCATACCATAGTACTACTGTAAGAACTAGGGATGTAACGATACATTCAACTCACCATTTGATACGATTCACGATTCTGAGTTCACGATACAATTTTCTCATTTTTTGCAGAATGAGCTGCAGACAAATATATTCAAAAATATTCTTATATTTATCTTTCTGAACTGTTGACACTGTTGTGAACAGTGCAACTGAATTTGAATAAAATACTGTTGAAAAAAATCCCAAATCAAAATAAGTAAATAAAAAAAAATAAATCAAATAAATAAGCTAAGGTTTGCATGTGCAGGTTTTTAGCGTGCTTTGCCCTTTTAATAATCTTCACTCAGCTCACGGTGGTGCCAGTGGACCTGTTTGTGTATGTTATCAGTCTATTACAATGTTTGCATGCAGTTTATGTCTTGTCTGTGCTTTTCTCGCTGTTTCCTCCTCGTTTGTGATTACCGGAAAGCTAATATGCTGCCACACCGCCAATTGAAGATCGGGCGGTGCGTCCATCCATCCATTTTCTGAAACCACTTAATCCCAACTGGGATCGCGGGGGAGACCGGAGCCTATCCCGGGAACAAGGGGCGCAGACAGGAACCAAGCCCAGGCAGTCACCTACACACCGCAGGTCGCACACACTCACACAACTACAGGGCCAATTTAGACTCACCAGTCAACCTATCCTGCATGCTTTTGGACCGTGGGAGGAACCTGGAGTCCCCGGCGAAAACGGGGAGAGCATGCGAACTCCACACAGAAAGGGCCCTGGACCGAAGCCAGCACTAACCACTGTGCCGTCCTCAGTTTCAAATTCATTCATCATCTCGCGTTCGCTCAAAACCAAAAACTGACGTACGATGTCGACGTGATACGCAGTGACATCTGACGTCAAACTCACATTGTGAAATCAAATGTAATATTACACCAGTTTTTCTGTTAAAGTACTGTGAAGTACTCCTACAATAGTGATTCATTTTCCACATCAGCCGGTTTAAATCTTCATGCATTTGCACCGATTTTTAACTGATTTGTGATTCATCATTACATGCCAGGGCCAGCAGCTCTGCATGGCTCGACCCTCATAAACATTCTCCACACATGCTGTTCAGGCAGTGGCCACAGAAATTCCCCCAGTGAACTTTATGCTTTCTGTCGGAGAGTATGCTGTGTTCTGGCCTTAAACCCTGCATACTACTTTGCAGACTTTGATCCTCTTAACAACAATTGGCATTTCTGGTGGCTGAATATCCATCCATCCGTCATCCAACTGCATGCTTAAAAGCTGTGAATAATAGTAATAATTCTTAAAATTGCAACTATCTAGAATTTCAGCCTAGTTACTCAGCTAAATTACTATTTAAACCTAGAATAATTTCTATAAGGGGCGGCATGGTGGTGCAGTGGTTAGCACTGTCGCCTCACACCTCTGGGACCCGGGTTCGTGTCTCCGCCTGGGTCACATGTGTGTGGAGTTTGCATGTTCTCCCCATGTCGTTGTGGGGTTTCCTCTGGGTACTCCGGTTTCCCCCCACAGTCCAAAAACATGCTGGGGCTAATTGGAGTTGCTGAATTGCCCGTAGGTGTGCATGTGTGAGTGGATGGTGTGTGAGTGTGCCCTGCGATGGGCTGGCCCCCCATCCTGGGTTGTTCCCTGCCTCGTGCCCATTGATTCTGGGATAGGCTCCGGACCCCCCGCGACCCAATAGGATAAGCGGTTTGGAAAATGGATGGATGGATAATTTCTATATGTGTGATAGAATCAAAAAATATTTTGTTTTACATATAAATCTTCACAAGGTGTATTACACATGGTATTCCCCAGACACCGCCACCCCAACAGATGCTTTGTTTGTTAAGACAATAGCTCAGAAAGTGGTTGATCGATCTTTTGCAGCTTTTACCAAGGTTTGTACAAGCCAAAATTAAATTTTGAAACGGATCCCTGCCACACCCTGCCCTCCTGAACCTCCCGTTTCCTCCCTAGTGTGGTATAACGTGCCATGCCTGTTCCGCGTTTGTTTTACCTCTCCTTCCTGCCCTTGTGTTACTCATTTCAGGTGCCTCTAGTTTGCTCCCTGCTTAGCCTTGTATAAATGTGCTTCTCAGTCCTGCCTTTAATGTTGCTGCTGCTGTTTGCCTGTGTGTTCTTCCCTGCTTATGATTCCCCCGTGATCCAGTTGTGATCCAGTTGTCTTCATATCATGTATTCACATTCCTCAGCTGAGAGTGAACAAAGTTCTGTGGAAAGTATCTGACTACAGATAGACTTTCACCCAGTTCTCTGCGGGAGCTCTGATTACAGAGTGACTCCCCGACTACTTCTGAAGCCCTTCCTTAAGTATCCAGACCAGGTGATGGCATGTTTCTGAAGACTGACTAATTTCGGTCAATGGTTAATTTTAGGGGCATTGCTGACCTTGGTTCTCAAGTCCCCAGCCAATCAGATCACTTTAGGGGGTGGTTGTAATTCCCTTGTTCTACCATGAGAGAATCTCTCTCAGTTTGGTGGGTTGAGCCGAAGTTTCTGTATTTCTCTTAGGAAAAGCTATACTGCCTTAAATCTGAGAGTATAATACTCCTCGTCTCATGCCTATTCAAACGAGACCAAACATGCGTGTATTTGTCCCTAACATCTATGTGTGCTGAGTTATCCTGTTTATAGTGGAAAAGGTGTCTGTGTCTGGAGGCTGACAGCTGTTGTTGCTGTGGATTGATTGTGGAACTCTGGTCACTCCGGGGGTGAAAGGTCTTGCTTTTTCTGTGCTGCTCCAGTTATTCCTATCCAGTCTCTCAGGAGCCGGCAGGCCTTTGCCTTCCTTAAAAGGGGTGGTTTGACGAGTTGAGTCCAGTCTTGCCTGGGCCAGCGGAGCTCTGAAATAGACTGATGCAGGCTGATCAGAGTTGGGGCCTGCAGGACCTATAAGTTTTATGTCCTTACAGAATGTAAGTGGCATCATACTAAACTAGTGGTGTTCGAACTAGCATGGAAAGAGGCTATGGGTAGCTACAAAAAGGCTCTTAGTGCCGCCAAATCATCTAGTATCTATCAGAACTAATTGAAATAAACAAAAATAATCCTAGATTCCTATTTACTATGGTGTCCAAGCTGACTAATAACCAGACCACTGGTTATTTTCCAGTGACGACTTTATGAAACTTTTTGACCAAAAATATGCTCAATTAAACAGAACATTTTGAATATTGAATATTGGTTAACCAGTCAGAACTGATGTACTTAATTTTATCTTCAAATTCATCTACTTGTATGCTAGACCCTGTTCCATCAAAATTATTCAGCGATGCTCCCAGCATTGATTGAACCGCTACTAGCAATAGTTAAACTAAAACATATAATCATATTACCCCAATTTTATCTTCACTGCACTGGCTGCCAGTTAGATTTCGTGTTGACTACAAAACACTGCTCTTAACCTATAAAGCTGTAAATGGTCTTGCACCGCAGTATGTGAGTGACCTCATTTGCGTTCCGAATCATACACTTAGATGACGAGATGGAGGTATTCTATCCGTACCCAGAATAAAGAACATTACCTTTGGGGGAAGAGCATTTGCTCATAAAGCACCACAGCTATGGAATAAACTTCCTATTAGTGTTCGGAACTCAGACACAATCTCTGCTTTTAAGTCAAGGCTTAAGATGTACCTCTTTCGCCAGTCTTTTGGATAGTTAAATCTTCTTTTCTAAGGTGAATGGGAAATCTGGAGGTTCATAGTTATTTGAGATTGAAGGGGAAAGGGGGGATTGGTGCTGTCGTCCTGCCACTCTCGCCGATCACTTAAGCTGTGGATGGGAGGTGGCTTGACGCCAAAACCTCTGTAAACCCTCATGCCTGTGCTTCCTTCCAGGTCACTCTTTTAGGCAGGCTGTCATAGTTGCTTTAGTCCTGCCGGTTAGGTGTAGGGCAATAACTCTTCTCCATCTTCTCTTTTTCGAGCTGATACCGAGCCGACTACACCGTGTGAACCCGCACCTGGACTCCTGGATATAACTACATGAAACCAACTGGGACTTTATAACTATATGAACTCTAATGAATGTCAATGTAAATGCAGTTTCATGCTCCTTGGTCGCCCAGAGGAGGATGGGGTCCCCTTCTGAGTCTAGGTTCCACTCAAGGTTTCTTCCTGCTAGAGGGAGTTTCCTTGCCACTGTCGCCTCAGGCTTGCTTGGTGGGGTTCTGGCCGGTTAAATGTAAAGTGCTTTGTGACAATGCATGTCGTTAAAAGCGCTATATAAATAAAATTGAATTGAATTGAAGTGCTTCCTCAGATTCATTTTTAAATGTTCTCCAGCTAATTTCCACTATGGCCACGAGTTCTAGTATTTTAAATTAATATTGAAATGGTCATTTGGCTGAACAGCATCCCGACCTGTTAGAATCTTATATACCTGGATCATGTCCCCCCATAGTCTCCTTTGCTTGAGGCTAAACAGATTCAGCTCAGCGAACCTCTCCTCATAAGACATTCCTCTAAGTGCAGGAATCATTCTAGTCATCCTACGTTGCACCTTTTCCAAGGCAGCAATGTCCTTCTGAAGGTATGGTGACCAAACCTGCACACAGTATTCTAGGTGGGATCTTACCAAGGAATTATATAATCGTAGCATCACTTCTCTTGACTTACATCTCTAGGTGTGTGGAGTTTAATCCAACATCCTTTTGCCTTTTTTTAATGCTTCCCCACACTGGCAAGAGTGGGACATGGAAGTATCAACATACACACCGAGATCTTTCTCGTAATCAGCTACCTTTATTTCAGTGGAACCCATAAAATATCTGTACTTTACTATATTTACTATATTTCTGCTCCCTGCATGGATTACCTTATATTTATCTATGTTAAATTTCATCTGCCACGTATGAGCCCAGTCGCTAATTAAATCCAGATCCTGTTGTAGCCTCTCTGGACATGAGACATGATCTAACATCAATCAGAAGATACCACACCAGCAGATAATGATTTCTGGAATAGTAAAGTTAAAGGTTGGCTAATAATACCCCTCATCTCTTTTAAAACTATAGATAAGATGCCATCAGGGCCTTGCGATTTATTTATTTTGAGCTTAGCTAGGCTTTGTACCACATCAGCCTCAGTTATACATATATTGGTCATAGACATCGTTGTATTTGTACTAAATGGTGGTAAGCTATTCTACTGTGAACAGCCATTGTAAAATAATCATTAAACTCATTTATATCAATTTCATTTTCAATTATAAGGCCCTTACTATCCTGCAAATGAGTGATTTTCAGCTTTTAGAGCTCTTTCGGAGTTAAAATATTGGAAGAAACTTTTAACGTCATCCTTATAACTGTTATTAACTAAACCTGTAGACTTAGATACTCCTGCTTTATTTTGAAATCATTAGTTAATTTCCATTTGTGGAAGAAAGCCCTTTTGCTCCTGACTTTATTCTTAATTTTCGTAGTAAACCACCTGTGACATCGCGTGCTGGACGAACAGGCAGGAAGCGAGGAATCAAGGATCCGGGAAACGGAGAGTCGGGAATGAGGGTTTATTGATGAAAACAGGTACCAACAGCGAGAGATTTCAATGACAGGACTGGGGAAACAGACTTGAATGTGGACTAAATACACAGGACTACTCAAACTGACAGAAAACAGCTGGTTACAATCGGGGCAGCACACATGGTTAATGAGGGGGCGTGGCACACACGAGGATCGTACAAGCAGGTCATGACACCAGCTTGGTTGCAGTTTCCTAGATTTAGTTTTTCTGGAAACGGGTATGAAGTTCTTTTGCACTTGCAACAATGTGCTTTTAAAAAATTCCCATGCCTCTTCCACAGTATTGCTATTTAACTCCATCCGATTTACAGTTTCTAGTTTCAGTCTCATACCATTGAATTACCCTTCCTAACATTGTATACTTTTGTTTTGGACTTGGTTGAAGACTCAGGCAGCAGGAGTTGCCCCAACGTTGGTATGTCCTTATCCATAAGGGGGAGTAAACGTTCTGGTTTCCCGACCTTATAGATGAAGGAGTTGGGGGATGTTGCCAGTGACCTGCCAGATTCCAGGCAGAACAGGCCTCGCTATGCCACAGCCCTTCAGAGACTGGGCCTTCCGTGCAGAACCTCTGCATCCAAATTAGACCAGTTGTTTAACAAAACCCTAAAATGGGGTTATTTTTGACATGGAACGGGACTTTGATTCAACAACCCATTACTTAGTTGCGGCAAGTACCCAATATCAAGTATAGCTGCAAAGAATCTGCCAGAGATTTTCAGAGAAGTTCCCCAGATGCATGGACTGGACTAAGGTGCGTCAGATTAAACAGGAGCCTGGTAAATTCTGTGAGCCCCACGCCAAGTGACTGATGGAAACATACTCCAGCTACAGTGAGATGGACCCTCCAGCGGACCGAGAGTGGGATTCCCTCTGGGAGCGACAACTCGTGCAGTTGCTGGTGGATGAGCTGCAAACAGACATCAAGAAGGACTTCCAACCTCACAATCATTTACCAAACCACTTCAGGTAACTTGTAAAGATGTAGGTATTGGAGTATTCACACATTCATTTGCAGTGTCCACCTCCTGTCCGGTAAATTTGGCAGGACAAAATTTGAATAACCTATAGGCCAGACTCATGAATGCGGCTGAACGAGTAAAGGTAGAACAGGTGGCCAATCCTGTTATACAGTCCTAGTAGATTGAGAACCACCTGATTGCAACTGTAGTTGGAATCAAGGGCTGAGCAGCATGGTGGCCTGGGGGACAATTATGAAAACACAGACCCACTGATATCCTTAAAACCCACAATCAAAAGAGGAGTCAGGATGGCCAGTGACATGTGCTGGCTAAATGGGGACAACAAAGAGAGAACAGAACAAGGCAGGGAGGGATTCTGACACAGGTGCCATGCTACTTTGTTTAAATATGCTGTAATGTTTTAGTGCAAGCCTTAGACAATGGAATCTCTGAATGACGCCGCAGTCTGGCTCTTTCTGAAGGTCCTATACTGTAACCGTCCTGAGAAGTTGTTTGCATGCACTTGCTGCCTTGACACTTGTTGATGTGCGTGTGCCCTGCTCGAGCAGTAAAGGGGAGATCACATGCAGAGCTGATTTTCTGTAGTTCCTTAGAATAAAAATAGAATATTCTCTTCAAATAGGAACACATGCTGCGTTTGATTATTTCACTCCAACTCGGACAAAAACGTCACGAAAAACATCACTTCCCATTAGAAACGCCTCTTTTATGACGTTAATGTCTGACAGAATCTTCTTGTCCGAGTTGCCCCTGTGACGTAATTTCAACATGGCGGCTTACACACTCAACATTAATTCTATTTTACAAATCCTTAAAAATGTTTATTTTGTTAAATTTATTATTATCCCATCCATCCATTTTCCAAACTGCTTATCCTACTGGGTCACGGGGGGTCCGGAGCCTATCCCGGAAGCAATGGGCACGAGGCTGGGAACAACCCAGGATGGGGGGCCAGCCCATCGCAGGGCACACTCACACACACCATGCACTCTCACAAGCATTCCTACGGGCAATTTAGCAAGTCCAATTAGCCTCAGCATGTTTTTGGACTGTGGGGGGGAACCGGAGTACCCGGAGGAAACCCCACGACGACATGGGGAGAACATGCAAACTCCACACACATGTGACCCAGGCGGAGATTTGAACCTGGGTCCCAGAGGTGTGAGGCAACAGTGCTAACCAGTGCACGACCATACCGCCCATTTATTATTATTATTATTTATAATTATTAGTAATTATTAATGTAATTGCACGTGTTCGATTTAGAGAATACCATATTGTGACCGTAAACAGTATCCTAACATGCAATATCAGATTTTTACCAGACTTGTTAGTGTTTTTGGTTTGTTTGTAGTTTGTTTGCCTCTCGAAAAAAGAATATCGCTATGAATGTACTAAAATACTTTATAAAGCTTTTAATGTGGTTTGACTAGTTCCTGTTTCTTGTTTATTTGTCTGAAATAATAATCTTACTCCATAACTGCTAAAATATAAAGCAACAACACAGCAGCGTATTCATGGAGGCAGCCATGTTTGTTCCGAGTTGTGCTAGCTTGAACGGGAGATTGTTGGATGTGATGTCACCCAATTTGGAATTTCCAAGTTCCGAGAGAAAAACGAACGCACCACAAGACTCTGGCTGGAAATTTCTACAATAGAGCCATTTAGTTATTTCTAGAAAAATATTTAGAGCCAATGACCTGATGTCATTGTAACACAGGTCACTGTCCGTGGTGCTGAATTCTCTACTTGATGGGCTGGTGCTGAATGAATATGACAGCTGGCCAACATGTCTGTGTGCTTCCACTGACTGGCACCCAGACATATAATGACTTTTAACAATGAGGAGGGAAACGTCCAGACAGGAAATTAGTCAACAGTAATTAGTAATCACATATAGTTCTCATTTATCATGATGTAAAATTCAAAAACCTTTTTTTTATTATTAAGGGATAAATGTAATTGAGTTTTAATGTATCCTTTCCGCTCTTAAAATCGCAAATTATTTCTGACTATTAATCTGCACATTTTAATAATTTCATTAATATTACCTAATTGGTTTGTCTTTTTTATTAAATTTTAAAACTAGCTGTACAATTGTTGATGTTGTTGCTGTTCTGAATGTCATTGGCCTGTTGCCTTACGTCTGTCTAAACATGAGTGAGGGGATGGATGCACTATTCTATGGGGGCCTCTGTAGAGAATAAATGATCCTAATTTTATATTGAGAGAGATGGTTAATTCCTTTTTAATCCATACTGCGTTCAGAGCCCCTGTTCTGCCGTTGATCACTGCTGCATATCATCCCCAAACCAATGGCCTGGATGAGAAAACGAATGATGACATAAAATGGTAAGTCTGTTTTTGAGGTTGTTTTAGAACTGTGTGAGACAGGCTCTATTCTTTTAACATTACATCAGGAATTACTGATATTATTGACAATCAATCCCTTAATATACAGTATCTCACAAAAGTGAGTACACCCCACACATTTTTGTAAATATTTTATTATATCTTTTCAAGGGACAACGTTAAAGATATGAAACTCTGATAGAATGTAAAGTAATCAGTGTACAGCTTGTATAATGGTGTAAATTTGATGTCCCCTCAAAATAACTCAACACACAGCCATTAATGTCTGAACTGCTGGCAACAAAAGTGAGATTAAAAATGATTTGTGGCAAGATCGGATCATGTGTGTTGAAGAGTTTCTTATGACTGACAAGTAGTTATTTAAAAACATATCTTGAAACAGCAAATTACATTGTTCTTAATGCTTTTAGAAAATGACTCTTTATAATGATCTGTGAATAATAATAATTTGCTATGAATGTTTTTCCACTTCAGCTTTCCACAATTATTCTTCCCGATGAGAAAAGCTACGGCACGTTTTTTGATGAAAAAAATAAAGTAGTTGAGACAATAAGCAACAACAGCTGAAAACATCTCCTAGTAACAGGAAAAACAGAAGCAGGCATGTGGTAAACGAATACAAAAGAGGTACCAAAACACAGTTTATCATGTTGGAGATGAGGCGCTTCTGTTCAACATGAGGAAGCGGGGACGGAAAGGAGGAAGAACGGAACCGGATTTTACCGGACCTTATGTCATCCAGGCAATATGTGGCAAGCTGGTTACACTGTCTAATTCTGAAGGGGCAACTTTAAAGAACAAATACAATGTAAACCACATACAGAAGGAGCCAAACTGATGTCCCAAGTCAGGAATCACACAAGGTGCCAGAAGAGTATAAGACCAGTAAACCTCCCTCTAGCGCAGAGCTTCTGACAATCGAGAAGGATGCTGACAGTTGAAAAAAAACTCATGTCTGTGTGTTATGAAAGAATATCAATAAATGTTTCCGAAAGGGGATGACTCATTTGGTAATTATTTACGGCTTATGTTATGGCTGCCAATTTACAGTCTTTACTGAAGTCTGACTTCTTTTGAGTCACCTTTAATATAGATTGGACACTCTCTATGCAATGTGCAATACTTACATAGATGGTAAATGTTTACCTGCTTGCACAGATGGATGATTAGGTAATTAGTGTAAGTGTGTGTGTGTGTTCAATCGCATGTATGTCCAAGGTCCATAGTAAATAATATACACTGATCAAGAGATGCCCGAAAGTGGATAAAAGAGGACATTAGTGGGTGCATCACTTAGTGTAACGCGTGCAGGAAAATGAGCAGGACTGCAAGCCATATAATGACCCTTGTCTAGCTCTTAATACAGTATGCATACAGTGATGTATCTACAATGGACAGCTACTATGAGCAGATAGCACAGTACAGGTGCTTATAAGATCTGTATGCTATTTCCATCCATCCATCCATTGTCCAAACCGCTTATCCTACTGGGTCGTGGGGGGTCTGGAGCCTATCCCGGAAGCAATGGGCACGAGGCAGGGAACAACCCAGGATGGGGAGCCAGCCCATCACAGGGCACACTCACACACTATTCACTCATACATGCATACCTACGGGCAATTTAGTAACTCCAGTTAGCCTCAGCATCCATCCATCCATCCATTGTCCAAACCGCTTATCCTACTGGGTCACAGGGGGTCCGGAGTCTATCCCGGAATCAATGGGCACGAGGCAGGGAAGAACCCAGGATGGGGGGCCAGCCCATCACAGCTCACACTCACACACCATTCACTCACACATGCACACCTACGGGCAATTCAGCAACTCCAATTAGCCTCAGCATGTTTTTGGACTGTGGGGGGAAACCGGAGTACCCGGAGGAAACCCCACGACGACACGGGGAGAACATGCAAACTCCACACCCATGTGACCCAGGCAGAGACTCGAACCCGGGTCCCAGAGGTGTGAGGCAACAGTGCTAACCACTGCACCACCATGCCGCCCCCTGTATGCTATTTCATTCTATAAAAAGAAACTTACTGTACTGTACAATAAAGTATTTCACCACTGCTTCTTCCTCAGCTCCCACTGTTTGCTAGCACATGCATCTTTTGATTTCTTAGTGCAATCTGTGCTTTATTTTTTTTTTGTGAAATGTAAGTGCAGTATCTGTTTATTAAGTGCTGTGGTTTAATATGTACATTATTATTTCAGTACTGTGTATACTGTCCTTAATGTCTTGCCTCTCTCGTATAACTTGAGATACGCCCAAATTGACTTGCAACAAGTGGTCCTGGTTCCAAATGCGGAAGGCGATGGATACCTGTATTTTATATGCTGTAGTGTGCTGGGTGTCAGACATTGCAATGCACCTTGCTTTGATCTTGACCTGTTAGATCAGAGGGAGGTAATCTTATCCAGAAAGGGCCACTGTGTATGATGGTTTTCACTGCAACTCTCTGAACAGCGAACCTAACAGTTATCCCAATACCTTGATCTTGCTAGCATATTTAAATGTGTACCTATTCAGGAATAGAGTGGTGAAGGCATTCAGAGGAGGACTGATGATTATCAGAGGGAACAAAGGGGCTGGGTACTTGTCAGTATCCAGTAGAACCACCAGACTCCTACACTGAATGGTTCTGGATGTGGCACAGACGTTAATCCCTCTGTATTAGGGGATCCGTCTCCAGTTTGTACTCTTCTAGTTAATAGGTAGATTATCAGGCAGTTTTTCACCCTAGTCCAGTACTCATTGACAGCCTAATACACCGTGTTTCAGTTTGTCTTGATAGTCAATACATGTCACAGGATGTACATTACTCTGATGGGCAGGCCCTCTTACATATGATGGAAATTGCAATACCTACTTTTGGCCACGAGATGGCAGCAAGAAAATAGAAAAATTATTTTCCCACGGTCTACTAGCAGCTTTTAGATGTTAATTCTTCATAAAAATAATTTGACTTGATCCAATGTATTTTTAATACAAACAATTACCACACAAAGCTGCTAGTTTCCTCCGGTTTCCCCCCACAGTCCAAAAACATGCTGAGGCTAATTGGAGTAGCTAAATTTACCGTAGGTGTGCATGTGTGAGTGAATGGTGTGTGAGTGTGAGCTGTGATGGGCTGGCCCCCCATCCTGGGTTCTTCCCTGCCTCGTGCCCATTGATTCCGGGATAGACTCCGGACCCCCTGTGACCCAGTAGGATAAGCGGTTTGGACAATGGATGGATGGAAATAGCATACAGATTAAGCACCTGTACTGTGCTATCTGCTTATAGTAGCTGTCCATTGTAGATACATCACTGTATGCATACTGTATTAAGAGCTAGATAAGGACAGTGGGTCATTATATGGCTTGCAGTCCTGCTCATTTTCCTGCACCCGTTACACTAAGTGATACACCCACTAATGTCCTCTTTCATCCACTTTCAGGCATCTCTTGATCAGTGTATATTACTTACTATGGACCTTGGACATACATGCGATTGGACACACACACACACACACACACACTTACACTAATTACCTAATCAACCATCTGTGCAAGCAAGTAAACATGTACCATCTATATAAGTATTGTACATAGCATAGAGAGTGTCCAATCTATATTAAAGGTGACTCGAAAGAAGTCAGACTTTAGTAAAGACTGTAAATTTCTCAGCCATAACATAAGCCGTAAATAATTACCAAATGAGTCATCCCCTTTCGGAAACATTTATTGATATTCTTTCATAACACACAGACATGAGTTTTTTTTCAACTGTCAGCATCCGATCCAAACGGGATTCCCATTTCCTTTCTGTGGGATCCAACAGAACACGGGCTGACCATCAGTCAACATGTCTTCAACCATGCAGGACAGGACCCAGTCCAGGCCAAACCTCACGGTGCTGGTGTTAATAAAAAAAATGTAAGGAACATGCAGCTGCAGCTCACACACAAACACAGTCCACAGCATCCAGAAAAAGGTCAGGCCTTTTTCTTCTTTAGCTGACTCCGCCCAGACCTCGCCCCCTTTCTGGGCGCCTCGCACTATGCCTTTGAACTGGCCCTGCAGCTTGGCCCGTTTCCTGTTTCCCAATGCAAGTCATAAGATTCACCCGTAAATGATATTTTGAATCGGAACGATATTTATTACTATTGTTTAGATTAAATATATAACGGTTTAATGATTGAATATAACTTGATATTGTTGTTTGTGTTGTTTAGTTTGAGGTTCTAGTTTCTGTCTTTATCCGCTTTCGTTTCAGTAGGCAGCTGGTTCATCCCAGGCTCAGGGTCTCTCTGCTCTTCATCAAACCCACACCCCCAGTTTGGGAGCACCCTCTCCCTCTCCTCCCCCCACGGCTGTGACTGTTACTCCTCCTTGAGGAGTAACTGCTCCGCCCCCTATCCCAGCCCCTATACCCACAGGAGTGCATCACCCAGTGAGCCGCCGCCCTGCCTGTCCCCTCACACAAGCACACACTGAAATCATGGTCCTAAGCTCTCTGTGTGGGTCACCACGATAGTACAGCACACCGACGATTACCCTCTGACTGAATCAGAATCAGCTTTATTTGGCCAAGTATGTTCACACATATTGGGAATAGTTAGACATTTAATCAAAATAATTAAGACAAGACATAAACATACAGTTCTGTTGATATGCGACGCATATAACCTCTGCATTCACAGCACTGCTTCAGTTATCGAAGAGCAAATTTCCAAAACTCACTCAGTCCGATAACCTAAAGTAATAAGTCATAATCCTCTTCATACGTTGCAGTAATGGGAATGAAATCTCACTCAGTGTTTATGTAATGGAGCAATGGAATTTCGTGAAATTTCCAAAAGTCCACAGAAATATTTAGAAAAACATTCCTGCAGACTGAGTTTTTGATATTTGCTTTTCAATTAACACAATTTTCTTCAGTCTGAGGTTTAACAGAATTCAGCCATATGCTGTTCAAAAAAAACTACACAGAACAAAAACAGAATGGACTTTACATCTGTCTGAAAGGAAAGTTGACACAGGCTGCAGCAGTGAACAAATCAATCAATGTATTAAAGTTAGGCATTAAGTAACTGGAGGCAGTATATACATAACATGATAACATGCCTTTTCTGTATTGACCATATTAAGGACGCTGTAACACTGCCCACCACATACCTGCTTCATTTATTGTTTTATACTTGCAGCTGCTTATTCAGACAGCTCGTCTACCTGTCTGTCCATGTTGCCCTCCCATGACAACTGGTCCAGCCTACAGGTGCCGTCCCATTCCGGCATGTTACCCATGAGTCATAGCGGCACCTCCGGGAGCAGCTCCAGGTGAGCCCGTGCCTCCCCTCCCCCACCTGTCCCCATGCTGAGTCTCGGGCCCCCGTCTTCCCTCTTGTTCTCGCCTATACCCACATCCTGGCCTGTGTCTGCATCGTCTCACCTCGTTAACAGGACTTTCGCCTTCTTCTGTCCTGATCCATTCAGGCCCATCATTCTGGGACATGCTTTGATTTATTTCGCCATAGTTACTCTTTGTTTTCCTTTGTACTTTGCACTCTACAAGTAAAATGAATAAAAAATAGGCATTATTTTGATATTGTTTTAGTACAGTGACACTAGTATATTTGTTGTTGTTTCCAGGCAACACTGCATGCTGATTTAACGTCTTTCCTTAATCTCCACCCCATTGCTCACACACAGCCAGTATCCCAGTTTGTGGTCAATGAGCTCCTCCTCACTCACCCCAGTCTCCTAGTCCAGTGGAATGTCCAACAGCTTGGGCTCTCAGTTCCTGCGTGTCATGCCCGGCTCGTCCGCTCCTCCTGTGTGCCACGCCCCCTGATTACCCACGTGTTTTCTCCCGATTTGTACCCAGCTGTATCTAGTTAATTTGCTCAGTCCTGTGTATTTCAGTCCGTGTCTTACCTGAGTCCAGTGTCTGTCATTGATGTTTGTATGCGTGAGATGTTTCCCCGTCCGCAGCTTCCTAATTAAACTCCCGTTTTTGCCTGTCCGCTTGCTCCTTGCACGCCTTGCCCGCACGATCGCCTGCCTGCTTGTACCCGATCGTGACACTGCGCAGCTCTACAACTCATTACCCAGGGCTCTCGCACCCGGCCACAGTGCCCCTCTCAGGCTCCCCGCTGTATGACAGCACTGCCCCATCGGAAGTTCATGAAGCCTCACAGTACGACGCCTCTCCCCACGCGCGCTTAGCCACCACCGGGACTCCCATCACTCCTCCTTCCCTGTAGGGCGGCGCACTTCCATTATTATTACAGTTTCTACTGTCACTCTGTTGCTTTTCCTGGTGCTGGACTTTTGACAGATAAATACATTATTTGTTGCATTCAGTGACAAAAGATTGGTCTGTTTAACACCCTCAGTCTCCACCCTATGAGCCCCTTGTTGGCGGCAGAATCAGGAAGATGTCGGAGAAAGCAGAGGTAAAGTGAATAGTCACCTCGACAATAATGTGGAAACCGCTAATGGTGATCATGCCTGTGTGGGTGAAATGGATCACCACAGTATAAGCGGATGATGATTATAGACGATTTTTCCCTTTTTCTTTATGTCTGTTTACCATCTAATAGGCATTTTTTTTCTTTGGGATGCGTCTAGGTCAGATACGACCAAAATATTTTTCTCATTTCAGAAGTGAAAAAAAATATTGCTCTCAGATTCTGTTCAGTTGTAGTTTTTTAAAATAATGTACCTTGATTTGTGTTTGTTTAAAATGCCATTACCTGTTGCTTACTGGGCCGCTGAAAATGTCTGGCCCAGCTAAATTTCTTGGTTTAAAAATCTGGCCCAACTACTTTCCAGACCTGGACTAGCCCTACTGAATCATACACTAATGTTATTCTGTTATGTGGGCTGTTGTGATAGGGAGATTTGCTGGATGCTGCACGACGGGTGGTGTCCCTGCTGCAGAATGCCCTGTCTGAAGCAGCACCTAGAGACAGTGAGGGTTGTTGT